>NC_059373.1:8047780-8347780 GCF_019703515.2 Myxocyprinus asiaticus | reverse complement strand
AACCCCTCATTTATTATAAAATACTTGAATTGAATTAATTGAAATTTAATTGGCATCAAAAAGAAAAGTTGCTTTGAATAAAGCACAATATTAGACCTTAAAAGAATATGATGAAATATATAAAACGTTACATGTTAAAAAAATAGGAATTCACTAAGTGGGATTTATTTTGCCCCGCCCACATTTTAAATATCTGGTGCATTTTTTCCCCAGGCCCTGGTTAATTTCTGTACCTGGTTCAAGATGTCCAACTAGGGAGAACTATTATTTCATAAAACATACTTATACCAACTAACCTGGCATTGGAATTCCTGCCCCGAGTGTGGTCATGACAGGTGTGGGCATAGAGGGTGGTGGTGGGGCATCTGCGAAAAGCTGGTGGGGACGATCCGCCTGTGACAGTGGATTCTGAGCGGCCAGGAGTCGCTCTGCAGCAGAGCCGTGTCTCTCGCCCTTTGAGTCCTTCTTAAAGGCATATGAAACCGTGATGGGCCGATTGCAGAGATATTGGCCGTTCATGGCCTCAATAGCCGCATCGGCTGCATCAAAGCTGGCATAGTTGATGAATGCATAGCCCTTGGAGTTGCCAGTGTCTGGATCTCGCATGATCTTGGGCGTCTGAAGGATCACACCGAAAGCGCTGAAAGTATCGTAGAGGAGTTTTTCGTCTATCTCAGGGTCCAAGTTGCCGATGAAGATGTTGGCACCGACATCGAGGTTCTTGTTGTGTGCCGAGGCCTTGTTGACTCGTATGGGTTTGCCGTAAAGTTTGATCATGTTCATGATCTTTATGGCGTAGTCAGCATCCTCTTCGCTGAGGAACTCTACAAAGCCATAACCTTTGAGAACAGAGAGCAAATAAAATACATAGGATCAAAGTAGCCTGCATGCAAGAACAAAACTCTAAATACAGCTTCTAGACAATTAAGGGTTCTGAAGATATAAAAGTGCTGAGGCTATGTTCACACTGCAGGAAAAAAATAAAAAAATAAAATACAAAAATGTATTGTTCAAACTGCAAGTCATACATGTACAGATCTTTTTCTATCCAGACTACAGTCGCTTTTGCTAGCACGTCCACATTAGTTGTCATAGTAACGATGCAAACTTGCGAATGTTCACCATGCGCGAGTGCTTAGCAATGGATGTTTGCCATCGTTTATGTTTTTCATGAGGGCAGTATTCACATGATAACAGACAACGGCTTATAATAGGGACAGGTGGCATATTCAATATTTAGTGCTGCAAGGGTTTACAACTGTCCCTTTTTAGCTGGAAAGTCCCGTATTTTTGCCGAATTTACCACGTCCCCTACGGGACTCCTATTGCCCTGTATTATAGCAGGCAGTGAAACTGCCCCATATTGAAGGCTTTTTGTCCTGTATTGAAGCATGAAAGGATCAGAGAGCGAGACTTTTGAAGAGGACTGGCGTCTTGTATTGAAAGGTTCAAAATGCTCAAATGACCCGTATTCACGTGAGACTTTTAATACCTAATTGCGTTGCCCCCCCTGCTATGTTAAGCTATGAGCTATGTTAAGGCTGCTGCATACTGCCTACGAAATTTAAGAATGAAAGGATGTGACGTCATTTAGAATAAAATCTGTCCAAAAAGGTGTTTTTGCGTTTATTTCGGTGGTTCGAAACAGTTTGCCAGGGTGAAAACTTCTCGTTCAATCAGTTAAGATCAGTCAACATGAACACACCGTGCTTTAATTAAAAAGCTGGTGCAAATTTACCTACATCTGTACGATCGTTGTGTAAAGACATTTTCCAAGAACTTGTCATGAGATTTTTGTTTTTGTTAATTTAGTCTACAAAAGGAATCAAATCTACTCAAATAATCTCAAGTGCCCATTCACCCTGTTGTTTGAAATGCTGCTTCACTCATGTGCCATCTGCAGCCGAAAGCCATTCACACATCTACCCAAAGTAAGATATGCCTATATCACTCTTTCGTCTGCATTCTATCCATTAACTTTCTTTTATACACCCATCTTTGCAGTAGTATCAGTGTCATCATAAATTACAATAACATCGAGTGTAATCGGCACATATTATGGCCACGTATAGAGTGTTAGCTCCATGAATTCAGAATGTAAACAAGTCAAATTACACACTATACAGTTGAAGTCAGAAGTTTACATACACCTTAGCCAAATACATTTAAACTCACAATTCCTGGCATTTAAGAATGAAATATCAGAATAATAGTAGAGAGAGTGATTTATTTCAGCTTTTATTTCTTTCTTTCATCACATTCCCAGTGGATCAGAAGTTTACATACACTTTGTTAATATTTGGTAGCATTGCCTTTAAATTGTTTATCTTGGGTCAAACGTTTTGGGTAGCCTTCCTCAAGCTTCTCACAATAAGTTACTGAAATTTTGGCCCATTCCTCCAGACACAACTGGTGTAACTGAGTCATGTTTTTAGGCCTCCTTGCTCGCAAACCCTTTTTCAGTTCTCGGATTGAGGTCAAGGCTTTGTGATGGCCACTCCAATACCTTGACTTTGTTGTCCTTAAGCCATTTTGCCACAACTCTGGAGGTATGCTTGGGGTCATTGTCCATTTGGAAGACCCATTTGCAACCGAGCTTTAACTTCCCATGGTGTTTATACTTGCGTACTATTGTTTGTACAGATGAACGTGGTACCTTCAAGCATTTGGAAATTGCTCCCAAGGATGAACCAGACTTGGAGTTCCACAATTTAATTTTCTGAGGTCAAGGCTGATTTCTTTTGAATTTCCCATGATGTCAAGCAAAGAGGCACTGAGTTTGAAGTTAAGCCTTAAAATACATCCACAGGCACACCTCCAATTGACTTCAATTAGCCTATCAGAAGCTAATTGTCTAAAGGCTTGACATCATTTTCTGGAATTTTCCAAGTGGCTTAAAGGCACAGTTAACTTAGTGTATGTAAACTTCTGACCCACTGGAATTGTGATATAGTCAATTAAAAGTGAAAAAAATCTGTCTGTAAGCAATTGTTGGAAAAATTACTTGTGTCATGCACAAAGTAGATGTCCTAAACGAATTGCCAAAACTATAGTTTGCTAATATTAAATCTGTGGAGTGGTTAAAAAATGAGGTTTAATGAATTCAACCTAAGTGTATGTAAACTTCAACTGTATATTGCACATATATTACTTTAAATAATCATCAAGTGGTTAAAACAGCTTCTTTTACAAATCTTGTGTACATTTTACTCATAGGATGAGGCATGAAATCATAACACATTTTAATGTCACATTAGTTGATGTTTTACATAGTCTTGGGCGTCGTCATATTTAAATGCTCCTCTAAATGCCTCTCTGAGCGGCGTGGTGGGTGTCTGAATGCTCGCAAACAGTATGTTGTTGCTCAGCTGTTTCGAACTTCTTTTCACCTCTGAACGTAGAAAAACTTTTTACGTAAATGTGCTGGGGCCTTTATTATGTGGTTATATGGTGTATGAGCTTGACTGACCTTGATGTTGTCCCGTTACCCTGTCTTTGGGCATGTGTGTGTTTACAACAGGACCAGCTTGTAGGAAGAGCTCCCACAACAGAGGCTCAGACACCTTCTCATCAAGACCGCCCACATAAACCGTGGCATCTGAAAAGCAGCATATGCCCCGAATTAACACTGCTATACATAACTAATTCACAAAGTCTTTACTGCAATAACTCAGCCAAAACATTTCCTGATCATTTATAAAGCTTTAACATACAAAATAAGTGTTATGCTCCAGTTTTTAGTCTTCTCAGAAAGATAAACCTAGGGAACAGACAACCAAAAAAGCATTTTTGGGCATAAGAATGTGCATATGATATGAATGCTGTCTAGCTAGGCAGCTCACATGTACTGAAAACACCGTCCATGTGTTCAGTTTTACTGAAGAAACAACAAGCTGTGGACAAAATACTTTACAAAAAACATTTTTAAGTACTATTATTGTTATTAGTAGTAGCACCACCAGCATGAATACACCATGTAACAAATTGTGTATTATTATTATTATTTTGGTTCCTGGGTAGTAAGTGTTATTTCCTATTTATGCCTCAAAAGTATAGAAAATGGCTATTATTCCCCACAAACTTTGCTTTTGTGTCCAGGACAGTGATATTTTGAAATGTACCTATTTTCCAGAACACTCCAGATAGATTAATTGCCGAGTAAACTTGGAGTAACTTCTAGAACTTTCCAGTAATATAAACAGTAGTATAAATACAGGGGCCTTAAGCCCACCAGTTCAGTTTAGTTCCAGCTGCCTAAGTGGATACATATCAAGACCTTGCTGGATGCCTTGAAGTTTGATGAGTACGGCTGGGAGGTCATAGGAGACTTCAAAATGGTGGCATTCCTGGTGGGTCACCAAGGCGGTTTTACCAAGTTTCCCTACTATCTTTGCCTTTGGGACAGCAGGGACACCAAGGCGCACTACCACAGGCGGGACTGGCCACAGTGGACCGACTTCTCTGTGGGGAGGAACAACGTCAAGTGGGAGCCACTGGTGGACCCCCGAAAGGTGCTGATGCCACCACTGCATATCAAATTGGGCCTTATGAAACAATTGGTCAGAGCTCTAGATAAGTAGTCGGCAGCCTTCAAGTACCTTCAATACTTCTTCCCTAAGCTGTCTGAGGCAAAGGTCAAAGCCGGTGTCTTCATCAGACCACAGATAAAGAAGATCCTGGAGTGCAATGAATTCCCCAAGAAGCTAACTAGTAAGGAGAAAGTGGCTTGGAACAGCTTTGTCGCAGTGGTTCGGGGCTTCCTGGGCAATCACAAGGCCGAAAACTATGTGGAGCTGGTTGAGACTCTGGTGAAGAACTATGGCACAATGGGCTGTAGGATGTCCCTCAAAGTCCATATCCTTGATGCTCATCTTGATAAATTCAAGGAGAACATGGGAGCGTACTCGGAGGAGCAAGGCGAGCACTTCCATCAGGATATACTGGACTTTGAACACTGCTACCAAGGACAGTATAACGAGAACATGATGGGAGACTACATTTGGGGGCTGATTCGTGAAAGTGATTTACAGTACAATCGTAAATCTCGAAAAACTACTCGCTTCTAAATCTTTTGTAGTCATTTTTGTATTACTTTAGTATAAATACATGTTAATTTGGATTCATGTTTTTTTTGGGACTTTATGTGAACAAAAAAACACAAATTCGTCGTTTTCTCATTGGAAATAGGTAAATTTCAAAATATCACTGTCCTGGTCGCAAAAGCAAAGTTTGTGGGGAATAATAGCCATTTTCGATACTTTTGAGGCATAAGCAATTAGGAAATAACACTTACTACCCAGAAACAAAAATTGTGTTACATAGTGAAATTTTTGGCCGAATCAGCCTTTGTTTTTTTGTGTGTGTGTGTGTTTGTTTTTACATACAACAAAACAACAACAATCAGTATCAAACAATGAAATTGTTAAGAGATATGGATAACAAGAATACTTTTTTGTAAAAATAAAAAAAAAAATACATATATATTATACACACTATATTGCCAAAAGTATTCGCTCATCTGCCTTTAGACGCATATGAACTTAAGTGACATCCCATTTTTAATCCATAGGGTTTAATATGACGTCGGCCCACCCTTTGCAGCTATAACAGCTTCAACTCTTCTGGGAAGGCTTTCCACAAGGTTTAGGAGTGTGTTTATGGGAATTTTTGACCATTCTTCCAGAAGCGCATTTGTGAGGTCAGACACTGATGTTGGATGAGAAGGCCTGGCTCGCAGTCTTCGCTCTAATTCATCCCAAAGGTGCTCTATCGGGTTGAGGTCAGGACTCTGTGCAGGCCAGTCAAGTTCTTCCACACCAAACTTGCTCATCCATCTCTTTATGGACTTTGCTTTGTGCACTGGTGCGCAGTCATGTTGGAACAGGAAGGGGCCATCCCCAAACTGTTCCCACAAAGTTGGGAGCATGGAATTGTCCAAAATCTCTTGATATGCTGAAGCATTCAGAGTTCCTTTCACTGGAACTAAGGGGCCAAACCCAGCTCCTGAAAAACAACCCCACACCATAATCCCCCCTCCACCAAACTTCACAGTTGGCACAATGCAGTCAGACAAGTACTGTTCTCCTGGCAACCGCCAAACCCAGACTTGTCCATCAGATTGCCAGATGGAGAAGCGTGATTCGTCACTCCAGAGAACGCGTCTCCAATGCTCTTGAGTCCAGTGGCGGCGTGCTTTACACCACTGCATCCGACGCTTTGCATTGCGCTTGGATGCAGCTGCTCGGCCATGGAAACCCATTCCATGAAGCTCTCTACACACTGTTCTTGAGCTAATCTGAAGACCACATGAACTTTGGAGGTCTGTAGCGATTGACTCTGCAGAAAGTTGGCGACCTCTGCGCACTATGCGCCTCAGCATCCGCTGACCCCACTCTGTCATTTTACGTGGCCTACAACTTCGTGGCTGAGTTGCTGTCATTCCCAATCGCTTCCACTTTGTTATAATACCACTGACAGTTGACTGTTGAATATTTAGTAGCGAGGAAATTTCACGACTGGACTTGTTGCACAGGTGGCATCCTATCACAGTACCACGCTGGAATTCACTGAGCTCCTGAGAGCGGCCCATTCTTTCACAAATGTTTGTAGAAGCAGTCTGCATGCCTAGGTGCTTCATTTTATACACCTGTGGCCATGGAAGTGATTGGAACACCTGAATTCAATTATTTGGATGGGTGAGCGAATACTTTTGGCAATATAGTGTGTGTATATATATATATATATATATATATATATATATATATATATATATCAGATACCAAATGAGTAACAAGGCAATATAAATCAAACTAATGAAAAGGGAAAAAGTATAATGTATGAATATACATTTTTATGTATACATCAACTAGTGTAAAGAGTTTAAAAGTAGAGCAAACTGTAATTGTTCGTAATACTTTACTATAAACGGAGAGTGATACAGTATTCAAACATTGTTGCACTTCTTGAGGAATAAAAAGCACATGATTACTGTTTGAAAACCTATATTTATGAATGTAACGTCTGCTTAGACATTAAATCAAGTGTATAACAAAACAGGCCCTTTTTGTGAGATTTTAGCAAGCCAATCGGAATGAACATAAACGAGTTGCGGCGCCATAGAAAGCGTAAACCCTTTCACTAGTTTTGAAATACTGAACGGAGTGAATCTTTTCTAATTTAATGCATTAAATATAATTTCTGTGAGTTTATATTTGTTAAATGTACCTTGATTTCGTTCTGAAATCGGTCCCGCCGCCATGATGAATGCAGCGTGTGAGCTCCTCGAATCGACTCAACAGCGTGACGTTTGCGGACTGATGCCTCCCACAGGCTGGAGGATGAATGTTTACACCCTTTGTCAAAGCTTTAAAGGACAAATATGAAACATTGACATCAAGCGTTTAAAATGGGTACTGCAGTCCAAATTCCAAATATTGGAGAGAGTTGTCTCCCCCGCCCCCTCCTCCCCAGACACAAGCTCACGCGGGTTGCCAGGTTGAGGACACGCAACAGGAACGAGAAAACTGACAATGGCAAGCGACGAGCCTTATACTGTAAGTTGATCAGTTAATGTACACGTTTGCAATGTTTTTATTGTTGTGTCATGTGGATTTTTTATAACAATGTCAGTGTTAGCTAGATGTATTGCTGGCTTCCATGGCTTCAGCACGCTGTGTTTGCCTGCTAACTTGTTTCAAATTTGCAACACGGGGTGTCTAAATACTATTGGTGAGTGGGCAGTGGGCGGATCACACAGTCCCAAACACAAACAGAAATTCCAGCCCGGAACAGACATTTCAGTGTAGAATATACTGGCTGTAGCACTGTTTTCGGAGAAGCCAGTAGCCTATTTCAACTTAGGATGTTTTCTTTTTTTTTAATTTTCTTTTTTTAATTTATCCCCTTTTCAACCCAAATTTGGAATGCCCAATTCCCACTACTTACTAGGTCCTCAATCCGGGTGGCAGAGGACAAGTCTCAGTTGCCTCCGCTTCTGAGACAGTCAGTCTGCTCATCTTATCACGTGACTCGTCGTGCATGTATACCGCGGAGACTCACAGCATGTGGAGGCTCATGCTACTCACCGCGATCCACGCACAACTTACCACACGCCCCATTGAGAGCGAGAACCACTTAATCGCGATTAGAGGAGGTTACCCCATGTGACTCTACCCTCCCTAGCAACCGGGCCAAAAAAAACAAAATAAACATTTGCACTGTACATAACAGATAGTATTAGATTTGCACTACCTATGTGTATGGATGTATGTGTGCGTCTATACGTATGTGTATAATTTTATTTTATTTTTTTTTATTATTATCTTGCTGTTGTTTTTGTATTGTTGTACACTGGAAGCTCCTGTCACCAAGACAAATTCCTTGTATGTGTAAGGATACTTGGCAATAAAGCTGATTCTGATTCTGAATTTGGTTGTTTAGGAGACCTGGCTGGAGTCACTCAGCACACCCTGGATTCAAACTCTCGAATCCAGGGGTGGTAGTCAGCATCAATACTTGCTGATCTACCCAGGCCCCCAAAAGTCAAGCATGTTTTCTTAATCTCTGATAACATATTATGATAATTTTATGCTTTAGTACAGTAAATATATTACATATTGCACCTTTAAAGTTCTAATTCCTTTTACCTTTCCTCTTCGTTGTTGTGAATTTACTTACAATGTGGCCCTTATATTACTCATAGTCATAAATTGAATACGATACGTTCTGTAACATCATTTACAGTGACATCAGCAAGCTGTTGACTGGTGTGCCTTCAAACGGACAGTTAATTTACAAGGAACTGATTATAGTTCAGGTACAATTGTATGAAAAAACATCTAGTGGTGCTTTTAGTGCACAATAGGGTTGCCTACTATCCTGTACAGAATAGAGCTGTTCAGGTTATAGTCCAAAACCCAGAAGAGAATTAGCATTTTCAAACAATGGATTGCCTCTGGATTTTCCTATGGGTTTTTATAATTGCAGTTTTGGATTTATGAGTAAAATAAGGTCTGTGGTAAACATTACTTGAAGCTACTAGGAGGTTTTGTTCTACAACATAAATTACACTCAGTCATACCTCAAATGTGAATTTTTAATCTGCTGTGTTTTTAAAAAGAGTATATTGCTAACAAATTGCTAGATAAGAACTACTTTGGCACTACTATGTCAGACACGTTCACTTACATGCCTGTGGTATTTTTAGTCCTTATCTAGCAATTTGTTTGCAACATACAATTTTAAAAAGCAGGGTGGCTTCAACAGTCACATTTGAGGTATGACTGTGTGCAATTTATGTTTTAGGACAAAACCTCCTAGTAGCTTCAAGTAATGTTTACCACAGACCTTATTTTACTTATAAATTGAAAAACCCCATTTTTAAAACCCATAGGAAAATCCAGATGGAACCCATGGCAAATTAGCTGATTTTTTACTATTTACTGGTTTATTTTGACGTTGTTTTTGTTGGATTTTAATGTTCAGCTCTTACTTATTTACGTAAAAGTATGTTTGTTAATTGTCAACACTGTTGTGTTTTGTATGCCGAGAGCTGATATCTGTATGTCTTGATAACAACTCAAGTTAAGCTATAATTTCATCAAACACCAGTTATGCTGTAAATTAATCAAAAACATCAAACACTCAATTTGCTGATATAATTTAGCTGAAATATCCTTTATTGTTTTTATTTATATGTGTAATGCATCACTATTGCCACATACAGGTGCATCTCAATAAATTAGAATGTCGTGGAAAAGTTCATTTATTTCAGTAATTCAACTCAAATTGTGAAACTCGTGTATTAAATAAATTCAATGCACACAGACTGAAGTAGTTTAAGTCTTTGGTTCTTTTAATTGTGATGATTTTGGCTCACATTTAACAAAAACCCACCAATTCACTATCTCAAAAAATTAGAATATGGTGACATGCCAATCAGCTAATCAACTCAAAACACCTGCAAAGGTTTCCTGAGCCTTCAAAATGGTCTCTCAGAGGCTACACAGTCATGGGGAAGACTGCTGATCTGACAGTTGTCCAGAAGACAATCATTGACACCCTTCACAAGGAGGGTAAGCCACAAACATTCATTGCCAAAGAAGCTGGCTGTTCACAGAGTGCTGTATCCAAGCATGTTAACAGAAAGTTGAGTGGAAGGAAAAAGTGTGGAAGAAAAAGATGCACAACCAACCGAGAGAACCGCAGCCTTATGAGGATTGTCAAGCAAAATCGATTCAAGAATTTGGCTGAACTTCACAAGGAATGGACTGAGGCTGGGGTCAAGGCATCAAGAGCCACCACACACAGACATGTCAAGGAATTTGGCTACAGTTGTCGTATTCCTCTTGTTAAGCCACTCCTGAACCACAGACAACGTCAGAGGCGTCTTACCTGGGCTAAGGAGAAGAAGAACTGGACTGTTGCCCAGTGGTCCAAAGTCCTCTTTTCAGATGAGAGCAAGTTTTGTATTTCATTTGGAAACCAAGGTCCTAGAGTCTGGAGGAAGGGTGAAGAAGCTCATAGCCCAAGTTGCTTGAAGTCCAGTGTTAAGTTTCCACAGTCTGTGATGATTTGGGGTGCAATGTCATCTGCTGGTGTTGGTCCATTGTGTTTTTTGAAAACCAAAGTCACTGCACCCGTTTACCAAGAAATTTTGGAGCACTTCATGCTTCCTTCTGCTGACCAGCTTTTTAAAGATGCTGATTTCATTTTCCAGCAGGATTTGGCACCTGCCCACACTGCCAAAAGCACCAAAAGTTGGTTAAATGACCATGGTGTTGGTGTGCTTGACTGGCCAGCAAACTCACCAGACCTGAACCCCATAGAGAATCTATGGGGTATTGTCAAGAGGAAAACGAGAAACAAGAGACCAAAAAATGCAGATGAGTTGAAGGTCACTGTCAAAGAAGCCTGGGCTTCCATACCACCTCGGCAGTGCCACAAACTGATCACCTCCATGCCACGCCAAATTGAGGCAGTAATTAAAGCAAAAGGAGCCCCTACCAAGTATTGAGTACATATACGGTAAATGAACATACTTTCCAGAAGGCCAACAATTCACTAAAAATGTTTTTTTTTTTTTGGTCTTATGATGTATTCTAATTTTTTGAGATAGTGAATTGGTGGGTTTTTGTTAAATGTGAGCCAAAATCATCACAATTAAAAGAACCAAAGACTTAAACTACTTCAGTCTGTGTGCATTGAATTTATTTAATACACGAGTTTCACAATTTGAGTTGAATTACTGAAATAAATGAACTTTTCCATGACATTCTAATTTATTGAGATGCACCTGTATAGTGCCATTTGCAAGGTAGGATCAGACATTCAGTCTGACCTTAGGTTTTGTCTTCCAAATAGCACAGTGCAACAACTTGTCTTTTACTTAAACGTAAATTGACTGGCTGGAAGAACATAATATAATAATAAAGAAGCCAGCTCAGGAGATCACTAACGACCATAATGGTGACTTTAATCAAAACACAACTATTGATAACAAAACAACAACACTAATTAAACTAAGACTTCTATTAAGTCTGAATAAATAATCTATGGACAAAAAAATTAGCATCATGTCATTGACGTTTTTTCATTTAATAATTAGTAACAAATGTAGCGGTAAAAACTCAGATGCTACTAACAAAGTATCTTCTTATAGCTACATACAAGGGACATATTCGTGGTGTTTCATTATCGAACACATTCTTTTGTAAAGTACCACATATATACAGAAATTCATACCAAAAAAAATTGTTTTTAAATGATTTTGTTAAATTCTGTAGCATTGTCATACATAATGAATTCATAAACAAATGAACAATCAATCAACGATTGGGTGGTTTAATCTGTAGGAACCAGAGAGACAAATCTTGCACAAATATTGCACAAGGCAAACCAAACGGTGACCACTTTGTCAAGTGTTGTCAGCTGTCCTTCGTTTGCAGAGTAACAGAGAGAACGAGGGATGGTGCTCTGCAAAATGTTGTACTTTTTCCTGATATGGCCACCAATTCTTTCTACAAGCATTCAGACAACGGCAGGACTTGTTTTATCCAACTCAAGTGGATGTAGCTGTTTCAGTTTTATGAATGCCGAGTTTCACTTAAATCAAAATCTTTATTGGCTAGAATCACATCTCCAGGTGATAGCATGCAGGACAGGGTTGGGAGGGTTACTTTTGAAATGTATTCCACTACAGATTACAGAATACATGCTGTAAAATATAATTTGTAACGTATTTCGTTAGATTACTCAATGTCAGTAACGTATTCGAAATACTTTGGATTACTTCTTCAGCACTGGTAGATTTTTTTCACTTGTTTTGACTATAAAAACTCTGCCAGTACAGTAAGACAAAATACACATGTTAAAAATACATTCTCTGAAAAACCTAAATATCTTATGCAGTGTTGTTTCTAAAACAAGATAAATCAAACTGATCTTGTTTTAAGGATTTTTAGATATTTTTACAGGAAAACAATACAAAAATTATTATCAAGAATATAACTTTTGCCCTAATATCAAAGGTCTTACTAGAAAAAAGAGATTATTATCCAACGTGAATTTTCTTGATAAAAAAATATGATCGTGTCTGGTAACATGTGCATGTAAAATGGCTAGAAATAGCATTTTATCTTAGCGTAAAGCTGACAATTTACACAAGGTTTAATTCGATTTCTTTTGCTTCAAACTTACTTCTCTTTCTGCCCGTATGAATGTAACACAACGTAAGAAAGTGTTTCACTGCTGTTCAAATGCACTTTGGATCGCATCATTTATATGTATAAATGTTTTCCATCTGAAAGGACTAAATATTAAATGAAACAAATGACAATAAAATTCAAAGTAATCTCTTCAGTAATCAAAATACTTTTTGAATGTAACTGTATTCTAAATACCAATGATTTAAATTGTAACTGTAGTGGAATACAGTTACTTATATTTTGTATTTTAAATACATAATCCCGTTACATGTATTCTGTTACTCCCCAACCCTGTATATCCATATATCCACATATCCACATGCTTCAGTAAAGTCCTTGTCACTTGTCTGACCACCCCAGCCCATTGATACAAATGACACAACCCCATGTGGTATGATGGATATCAAATAGTTAACTGTGTTGTGATGCTGGAATTGGGAGTGTCTCAGCACGAGCAATGTTTTTTGGTGTTCCTATAAATATTTCAAAACAATCAATAATGAATGTGCAATTGCTAAACTTAGCTCTAAAACACATCGGTAGACTAATCTGAAATTGTTCTTTGCTTGGCCAAACAATGAATCTACAGAGTCTACAATACATCACATCCAAAGTACTGACAGATGGAACATATGCACAAAAAGACATAATGGTACATTTAATCTCATGTGCATCAGTGTAATTAAAAAATAGTGGAAGGGAGTCAACACTGAACCAGCCCTCAGAAATCCAGAGAGGAAAGTGAACACGGCCATTAATATGACATAAGATGGAAGACCAGTGAGCTCTTGCACCATTTCCTAATTGTCCTTGAAAGACTTGATGGATATTTGTATACATTACCATAGGTTCTGTGCAGCTGAAGTGTGTGCGTACACAGATTTTTTTTCACCTGAGGGAAAATAAGCACAGGGTGTTGTCACAATTTGTGGCACACAGCGGCATAGATTCCAGGGGAGATAGGGGAGGGAGGTAACCCCCCAATAATCAAAACAAGCAAGTACAACCCCCCCAATATTTATTCCATGATCAATAGAAACAGGTAAATTCTTCACGCTGCGAAATATTCTTATATAATTAATCTTATTATAATTCTGAATAATTATTAGCATATCACCACATGCAAATTTACTTGCAAAAAATCCCTAACTTCATGGTTTTATTAAATGACGCAAGGCTGTACATTGACAATATTACATCATTTAGACTCTAAATAAAAATGCTATTATGACTTTAAACCTTTGTGAACATAATAATTATCTGAATAAAATGTAAAGTATTTATTTTTATTTTTTTATTATATGTACTTTTTGTACCTTTGTTTTGTTATATACACTACCGGTCAAAAGTTTTGAAACACTTGACTGAAATGTTTCTCATGATCTTAATCTTTTGATCTGAAGGCATATGATTAAATGTTTGAAATTAGTTTTGTAGACAAAAATATAATTGTGCCAACATATTAATTCATTTCATTATAAAACTAAAATGTAATAAAAAATAAATAAATAAAGTTTTTGAAATTGATGGCTTGGACCAAATAATAAAGAAAAGCAGCCAATAAGTGCCCAACATAGATGGGAACTCCTTCAATACTGTTTAAAAAGCATCCCAGGGTGATACCTCAAGAAGTTGGTTGAGAAAATGTCAAGAGTACATGTCTGCAAATTCTAGGCAAAGGGTGACTACTTTGAAGATGCTCAAATATAACACAGTTTTGATTTATTTTGGATTTAGTTTAGTCACAACATAATTCCC
Source organism: Myxocyprinus asiaticus (assembly GCF_019703515.2). Classification (NCBI taxonomy): domain Eukaryota; kingdom Metazoa; phylum Chordata; class Actinopteri; order Cypriniformes; family Catostomidae; genus Myxocyprinus; species Myxocyprinus asiaticus. Next base: position 8,333,318 of record NC_059373.1, on the reverse strand, counting down.
ATAGTTCCATTTATGTTATTCCATAGTTTTGATGACTTTACTATTATTCTAAAATGTGAAAAAAAAAAAAAAAAAAAAAAAAACAATATATATATATATATATATATATATATATATATATATATATATATATATATATATATATATATAAAATAAAGAATGAGTGTTTCAAAACATTTGACCAGTAGTGTATATTATTACCTTCCCCAGCACTTGTTTTATTTTTTATTTTTTTATTTTTTTGTGTCTTATTTGTAATTTTATAGATCTTGCTGTATAATGTTTAATTTTTATAATTACACCAAAGAATAATGCATAATGTATTTGTATTTGTTTTTTAAAGATTTAGGCATTTCAATTTCATAACAAAATTCCATCAAATTTAATTGAGCAATCTTTAATTAAAAAAAAAAAAAAAAAGAAGAAAAAAAGTATTTAAAGTTTTATTGATTTATGTTAAACATTACACAATTCCATTTAATGGAATTTTGTAATGAAACTGAAATGTGAAAAACCTTTAAATTAGGCTAATATATATATATATATATATAGTGTGTTTATTGAATAAAAAAAGATTGTTTGATGCACCTTCAAGGGGGTAGTTGATTTATAATTTTAAGTGCAAGCTTATCAAATTATGAATTCATCTTGACAATCATTTGAAAGCCTTGATACTCGACTTTTTTTGAAAGATATTCGAAAACGTATGTATTCAAACTGTAACAGTATTATCTAAAATGTGTTGTGTATTTTTGAGGGGATTTTGCATGTAAATAGCATGTAAAGGGTTACTAAAATACTAAATTATAGATATCCATTTTCATTATAAAGTGTTGTATTAGAGAAGGACATCCCTGGTTGTAGCAGTCACAAAAATAAAATGTTAAACCAACTGTAGGTTTACAAAATCTGCATAAGGAGTTTAAATGTTCCTCACTGTCAGGTTTGTTTATGAAGCACATTATCTAATTTTTTGGTGAAATATTTAAACATAAGATTCAACAAGATTTTTATGTCTGGTTAGGTTAGGTTTCATATACGGTATGAGATGTACATATGTGCTGTCTGATGTGGTGAGAAGGAACTGTGATTTAAAAGTTTAAATGAGAGTGTGAAGTCACTCCCATAGACTGTGTGTTTGTGTGTCAGTGGTTTTACCTGTTACACCTGCTCCTCCACCCTACCTGTCTCAAAGAGAAGTCTGCAAGTGTGGAATCTCCCTTTAGAATAGCGCAAGAATGGATCAATCTCAGTCCTTTTCAGAAACCTAAACGTCTGCTTTACTCCTCTCAGTGGATTTAGAAAAAGAGTAACACGTAGGCTTTAAATACAGACTGACACATCACAGCAAGAGGTGAGCATGGGGACAGATTTAACCTACAACTTTGTTTTCAAAGGTAAGAGACAAATCTAATTTGAAATCTCATTTATTTCTTCAGTCATCTATTTTTTTTTATCATGACTTTACACTTCTTTATCTTGTCAGGTAACTTTAGTACACATATTCGAGGCAGAAATACTGTATTATTTAATATGACTGAATCAACCTGACTTCATTAGGTTGCACTAACAAAAAATATGTATTTTTTAAAGATTTAATCAAGTACTCCTTGAGGTAACAAACATGTCTCCACTTTTTACAGTGATTGTTGTGAATTAGAATACATCGACATCTAAACAAGCTCTTAACCAAAGTGAACGAAGATCATTTTGATGTGTCTCTCTTAGTGGTATTAATTGGAGAATCAGGGGTTGGAAAGAGCAACCTGCTGTCAAGATTTACTAAAAATGAGTTCAATCACGACAGCCGCACAACCATTGGGGTGGAATTCAGCACCCGGTCCATTCAAGTGGATACTATTACCATCAAGGCCCAGATCTGGGACACAGCAGGTCTAGAGCGCTACAGGGCCATTACCTCAGCGTAAGTGCCCGTCTTCATTTTCTTAATTTATTTTGCAATCATGTTCTTACTAAACTGCAAACAGCTCTGACTCAGTCTGAGATGGTTTTCAAACAGGAATCTATATCACACCCAGAACCACTCCTTTTCTAAAGGTTGATTACCTGGAGATCATTTTAAAGCACAGCCGATGTGTTGTACCTGGATGATTAGAGTATATACAAGTGCCATAATTTGATATATTGATATTAAACATATAAAGTTAAATAGCAGAATTACGCATGCATCAAACAGTTCAAATTGGAAGCATGCATGACTTTTCATAAAGGAGAAAATCGGTGTTTTCGAATAAACGTTTGAGCTGTACAGTGCTATAGTTTGTTTTTGCTTTTTTAGATTTAACCTCCTTAATAGAATTAAAAATTATAGTCTACTTTGGATGAATAACTTTGTAAATACAAGTTGAAAATGTGTTTGCATGGTTATATGCATGGAATTGATGATAACTTTAAGGCAGATTAGATATCAAATGTCTGAACGTCCGAATGGTTAACGAATGGTTTGCTCTTGTAGGTATTACAGGGGAGCAGTTGGTGCCCTGCTTGTTTATGACATCACCAAACACCTAACGTATGAAAATGTTGAGCGATGGCTAAAGGAACTCTATGACCATGCTGATCCTCATATCGTGGTCATGCTTGTGGGAAATAAAAGTGACCTGGAGACTCTACGCTCTGTACCAAGAGAGGAGGCAAAGGACTTTGCAGGTGTCAATACATTTCATAACTCGTTAACACAATGGACTGTATGCTGGTCTAAAACCTATTCAAGCATAAACAGTCAAGTTTTGGGTTGTATTGTAATTTGATTGCAAAACTGCATTTTTTTTCCCTTTCAAAAGTCCATCTGAAACTTATAACAGTCCAGTTCTGAAGACACACTCATATGAAATACATTACTTAAATTTAAGAATTTTGCATCATGCATTTCAAATTAAGAGCATGCACACATTTAGTTAAGGTATAAATCTGACCAAATCAAGCCCTATAGTCCTATTTATTTGTTATTTATTTTTTGCCTAAACAGAGGGCAAAGGCTTACTTTTCATGGAGACGTCAGCACTAGAGTCAACTAATGTTGAATCTGCATTCCTTGAAGTTCTAACAGGCACGTATATCTTTTTTTTTTTTTTTTTGTTACATTCTCAAGTAGCCCTGGTTTAGTAATCCCTGATTACCATTTCAACAAAGTGAAATATTGTTTTGAAATAAAATGTCAAACCAGTTTATTCCTTAATTTAACTTATGGCCATGATCAATGGAAACATGTCAATTCTTCACACTGTAACACCCCCCCCCCCCCCAAATGTTCAAGCCAAATCTACGCCCATGGGCACATAATGAAAATGTTCAATATTGTTTTTTTCCATCAGCAATCCATATGAAGGTTGCGAGTCGAGAAGTCACTCGAGGCTCTATCAGCGCTGTGACACTGGGTCATATGGGCCCCACCAGTGAGTTTAAAGAGGAGAAAAAGACCTGCTGTTAGAACTCATGACAGATGAATGAACATCTATGCAGTCACAAAGCCATCATGAGCAGATAAAGACTCACATGAGATTCACATCATACCTGCACTGATGCATTTCATCAGACTTGATCCTCACTGGATGTCATATCAGTGAGAGAAAAGGGGAGGAGTCAAAGTTTTTAAGGTTATTGTTTTGTGGCTTGTTTTTTACTTTTAAATGTAAACGATTGGCACTAATGATACAAAACTTTGTTTTTTTAGTCTGTTAATTATGCTTGAACTGTAGAAAATTATTCATTTTTAGAGAGAAACAGAAAGATGTTGTGTTGTACTGTGTCAAATGTTGTTATTGCTAAATATAACATCATCTCATGTTTGACATTGTTATATTATGCTTTCCTATAACTGCAAAATAAAAGTATTTATTTGGTACTGAAATGCACAAATCTTTTTGCTTTAAAAATCCAAACGTATTATTCTTTACAAAGAAGTTAAGAAATTTACCTAACACTACCTAAAAAAATAAATAAAATAAAAAACACACACAAAACAATAATGCAGTAATTGAGGATTTCTCATTAAATTACATTTCCATCAACCTCATCATTAAATATTTATTTTTATTTATTTTTTATATAAATCAACATGAATAATTCAGAAAGGTGCCTTTTAAACATTCTCTATCAAACCTTGGCAAAACTATTAATGCATTATTATGACACTGATCAATAACCATCAATAAGGCCAAATCCACTGAGCCGTTATATTTTAAACAATGCTCTAAACTGTTCAAAGTTGCAACCCATATATTTATCAATACATTTTGTCTTGATATTTTTGCTTTGATCAGTGACACAAAAGACTGTTTATTGTTCAGTTCAGTTGATATACACACTCAGTGCCTGGGTACTGAGGCAGATTGAGCTGGTACTTCTGTTCAAGCGCTGGAGGAACGAATCGGCCTCCCAGGAAGTGGTAGCGTCCTTTGAAGTGATTGGCTGCTTTCTTAGGGGCAGTGAGGGAGATCAGCATGTCAGGCTGAATCCCATTAGGACAGCCGTTCTCCACATCCCAGCCTAGAGACAAAGAAGGAAATTATTATTTGAGTAATGGTACATTACTGATTAATCGGTGCTGATAGTTGCTTGTTGGAACTATCTACTACTAGTTATTTTTTTGCAACAACAAGTTATTGGTAAAAAAAATTCAGATAGTTGCCAATATTTTTTTTATTCCTCTGTGGTCGGCACTGGAGGTGTCTACTGTTAAAACAGCTTTGTTTAACAGTATAACAGTCTCCAGAGGTAAAATAAAAATCACGGACACCTCGTGGGCATTTGCGGTCTCCAAACGTTTAATTATAACAATATTCTTCCATTTCTCATTCCTCAATTCAATGCATATTTTGTTATTTTGATTAGATAATAAAGATTTTTTAATTAATATACTGAATATATGCAGTTGTGACGAGGAGGAGGGCATGGCCAGGCCGTGAGTGTGCACGGCCAGCGCTGAGTCAGCTGATCAGCAGGAGAGTGAGATAAAGGGGAGCCGGAGACGCCAGTTAGAGAGAGAGAGAGAGAGAGAGAGAGATACGCACATGGCCACGCTGTGTGTGTGTGTTTATGTTTGTTTTAAGTTCATTTATGTAATTAAAGTTTACATTGACTGTTCTGCTGGTTCCCGCCTCCTCCTTGCCCACCTTACCCTGTTACGTTGGTGCCGAAACCTGGGAGGGAGGAGGGATGCGCTGTCGCGTAGTTCTCGCCGCCTGCCTGGGGATGGAGGGGTTGCTGCTGGCCGGCAAGAGTCGGAGGAACCACTGCCGTCCGCCGAGAACGGAAGGAGCCATTCCGTCCACCAGGGGTCGGAGGACTCGCTGCCGTCCGCCAGGGGAGGAGCGAGCTGTCGTCCGCCAGAAGGCGGAGGAGTAGCTAAGGACCGGCGGAGGAGTGCATGTCTGGAGACAGCTGAGCAAGTTTTTCTCTCTTTCTCTGTGTGTCTCCCGCTCACCCTTTCCCTCTCCCCTCTCCCTCCCCTTGTCTCCACCCCAGGTTCCCTGGGGGCGGGAAGGATCACCAGCTGGCGGATCGGCCAGAAGGGCAGCTTCTCCCCTCCAGAGATGGGGGGGTGGGGTGGGGGGAGGTGAGTAAGTCAGTCCGGTTGGCGCCACGGCCTGAATAGGGCGGGGGAGGAGTGTGACGAGGAGGGTGTTGCCGGGCAGCAAGTCAGCTGATCAGCGGGAGAGCGAGATAAAGGGGAGCCGGAGATGCCAGTTCGAGAGAGAGAGACGCACGCGGCCGCGCTGTGTGTGTGTGTGTTAATGTTTGTTTTATGTTGTTTTAAGTTCATTTATGTCATTAAAGTTTATATTGACTTTTCTGCCGGTTCCCGCCTCCTCCTTGCCCTCCTTACCCTGTTACAACAGTATAGTGGTGTGGATGCAGCATAATTAAAAAATTTTCAGTTACAGATGCCATTTTAGAAATTCACTTTTCACAATCAGCCATGATTAATTTAATCCAAGAGTAAAAGTGTCCAATATCAACAAGGACACTGAGATTAAGCGAGTAGTATTCAGCTGGTCATGCGATTCTTAAATGGCTGGCCCCATGAGGGGGCCCCTGCCCTATGCAGAATAAAACAGCTTTTATAAGGTTACTGATATGACTAGAGTCCTCATCTCATTTGAGTGGTCATGATTTTATACATATGTTTCAAAATTACATTTAATTTCTTTAGGAGTAAATCTTTTTTAATGGGGAAACAATTACTGAGTGCACCTTTAAATATGTAATGGAGCTAAGTCTCCATTTCAAAATAAAAGTCTCCGGTGTGTTTTGAGCTTGTTCATATTTAAAAGGTCCACATTATCCACCAAAATCTTATGTTTTTTTGTAATTACTGGGATTTTGGTTGAACAATAAAATACATCTGGGATTTTATCCATTTTGGGATGAAATTTTAACCTCTGTGTCTGTGCCCATCATAGTAAGAAAAGACTAAAAACATTTTTTATATTCTATAAATCAACTTTAAAAACTATTGACCATACATTTAATACATTTTCAGTTTTTTTTATTTTTCCCTTAAATCACTTATAATCTTAGTGCCAAAATATAGTTTTTAATGACCACTTTCATACTCTCATAATAAAACATGCTGTATTTTTGCTGCTGTACTCCTATGTAAGGCATTTAGTCTTCACTTGTGAAATGAAAAACAGCGCTGTGCTTCACTTATTTGCAAGCTGTACAGGTACAATATAGTTTTTAACTACATAATGACATAATCAATAAACAATCTGCACAGAAATAACCAACCAAAAATTCAAATAAACTGAAAAATATTTATACAATTATACAAACAGATCTTTGTGTCTGAATCCTGGATTGGAGTCAAATCATTGGTTATAACTTGCTCTTATTACAGTGTTTGTGCATGCTCACCTGAAGGTATATCAACGCTAGCGATGGGCACAGTAATTTTCTTCAGTTGGGACAGGATCTCTCCGAATGGCTCACGCACAGCCCCCTTAAAACTGAATCCAAAAATGGCATCCACCACCAAGTTATAAGCTTCATCAATCAAATCAGCCTAAAGTAAAAGTCATGGGAAACGGAAAAGTCTAGCTGCTTTATACACATCTGGAAACATAAACAATTGAATTGTCCTAGCAAAAATAAAATGATGCTGGGTGTGCAAACCTTGCGCAATAGCAGTTCAGGGCAGTTGGCGCATTATTTTTCAGTCACTAATAAGATGAAGGTCATTTTGGTTAACCCACTAAAGGGGCGGTCAAACTACATTTCGTGCTCCATTCACACCCATTCAAACGCCTCCGAATGCAGCAGAGCACGAAACATAAGCTCACGCAAACAAATGTCGTACTACACTGCATACCAAAGTTCAAGCTTGGTTAACTCTGAACCGTCAATTCCTACGGCAAGAGGACACACGACCAATAGGAGACCGAAACGTCACACGGTGACCTCTTGGTTCAATTCAAAGCATACATATTTCAAAGCTGCAAGATTTACTGTTGCAGCAAAGTGAGTAGACATTATATTTGAAAATTTTAGTAAAATATTGTGATTCATTATTTACTTACACAAGAAGCCCTCCCGCGTGACATTATTATTGTTTTGTAGTGTTGTCCGAAAAAAATTTGTGATCTCAAAGCCTAATGTGACCGCCATTTATGGGGGATAAAAGAAATCTGACACCCACTTTGGTGTAAATGATGAGGCATGGAACACTGGGGTTTCTTGTGTACCTCAGGCATCTCTGTCAGGAAAGGTATATCCATCTTCTCACACTGGGTGGTGAGATTCTGGAAGAGCTGTTTGTTGGGGCGCTTTGGGTACAATACAGAAGGTTCATACCCCTAGGAAATTCACATACAATATGAAAATAGTCAATACACCTTTATAAACACAAAAAGAGTATGTTAGTCTCAGTTACTATTCACTTTCATTACATCTTTTTTCCACACAGTGAAAGTGAATGGGGACTAATGCTGTCATTCAGCCTAATATCTCATTTTTAGTTCCACCCAAGACAAAAAGTAATATGGGTTTAGAAAAAAAGTTTTATTTTTGGGTAAACTATCTCTTTACGTTAAACGATTTAGTCTAAGTTAAAAACAATACGATTTTAAACAGGATCAGCAAGTTCTTTTTCAGCTACTTATCAAAAGTCAAGTAGCGAGGACACTCACAAAGAGTTTGAGATGTCTTGCACAAACCAGTCCATCTCCTCCATTATTCCCCGGCCCACAGATCACCAGCACTCTGGGTTTACTCTTGAGCAGCGACTGCAGTGGATAGCCCTTTGACAAAACAGCTGCTTTTAATGGGTGGATAATACAATACTTAAGCTACATCACTTTGATCTGTTCTCATGGAGTACATTTTCTCAGAGAGAGCATGGATGTACCTTTGAAACAGCTGTGGCACAGCTAAGACCAGCCAGCTCCATTAACTGATCCACACTGAAGCTGTATTCATTAAACAGCTCCTCATCAATGTGCTGGGCCTCTTCTTGCCTGCGATGACATAACAGCATTTAGGGTTATGTCAAGATACACTAGGAAGATACAATGAAATTCCCAGTAAAAACGCAGTGGGGGACAGGTCAAGATTTGCTGGTTAGAATCCATCTAGAAAACATTATTCTGTAAAGTTCCTGTTACAGAATATTGTGTACACTTAAATGCTATACATTGCTATAAAGTAAACAAAATTAAATGGTGAGGCATTTCTAATGAAATGGTTATGAGTTCTAATATCGGCTCAACCAATATCATACAGTACATTTAACAGGAATCAAGTGTTCACAGACAAAATAACTTATATGTTATTTGCATAATTCCTCAACTTTTTAAAACAATTCATTCTCAAGTGAGAAACATGTAGCATTTAAGCTTAAAAGTTAGAAACAGCCAACAACGAAGATTACAAATACAGTACTTTCCTAAGACTAAAAATAATGTCATAAATAATAATGAGTAACACTTTCATAATAAATGTTTTATTGTTGTAGCCATATTTTTTGTTTTTATTGAGTCAAAAACCAGAAATAAATGAATAAATAATCTGTTACTGAAAATCGAAAGTAGTCTGTATCCGTTCATCCATATTTTTTTATCCTTATTTTGATTAGACACTCAAGTATTTTAAATCGAAACTAGGGCATGCAAAAATAAATAAATAAATAAATAAAATAAAAAAAATTAATATATGGAAACATCCCCCAGCACATTAGTTTCTCCAACTCATATCTTGTGAATAATAATAAACCTTATTTCTCATTAAACTTCATCAGGTAATATATCTACTGTGTGTGTGTGTGTGTGTGTGTGTGTGTGTATATATATATGTATATATATATATATATATATATATATATATATACACACTGATCAGCCACAACATTAAAACCACTGACAGGTGAAGTGAATAACATGTATTATCTCGTTAAATTGTGATGGATAGACGACTGGGTCAGAGCATCTCCAAAACGGCAGGTCTTGTGGGGTGTTCCTGGTATGCAGTGGTTAGTACCTACCACAAGTGGTCCAAGGAAGGACAACCGGTGAACTGGCGACAGGGTCATGGACGCCCAAGGCTCATTGATGTGCGAGGGGAGCGAGGGCTAGCCCTTCTGGTCCGATCCCACAGAAGAGCTACTGTAGCAAAAATTGCTGAAAAACGTAATGCTGGCCATGATAGAAAGGTGTCAGAACACACAGAGCATTGCAGCTTGCTGCGTATGGGGCTGCGTAGCAGCAGACTGGTCAGAGTGCCCATACTGACCCCTGTCCACTGCCGAAAGCGCCTACAATGGGCACGTGAGCGTCAGAACTGGACCATGGAGCAATGGAAGAAGGTGGTCTGGTCTGATTAATCATGTTTTTTTTTTAAATCATGTGGACGGCCAGGCGTGTGTGCGTCGTTTATCTGGGGAAGAGATGGCAGCAGGATGCACTGTGGGAAGAAGGCAGGCAGGCGGAGGCAGTGTGATGCTATGGGCAATGTTCTGCTGGGAAACCTTGGGTCCTGGCATTCATGTGGATGCTACTTTGACACATACCACCTACCTAAAGATTGTTGCAGACCACATACACCCTTTAATGGCAACGGTATTCCCTGATGGCCGTGGCCTCTTTCAGCAGGATAATGCGGCCTGCCACACTGAAATTTTCTTTTCAGGAATGGTTTGAGGAACATAACAATGAGTCCGATCCAACAAGTCTGATACATGGAGGCCCCACTTTGCAACTTACAGGACTTTAATGATCTGCTGCTAACGTCTTGGTGCGAGATACCACAGGACACCTTCAGGGGTCTTATGAAGCCCATGCCTCGATGGGTCAGAGCTGTTTTGGTGGCACGAGGGGAACCTACACAATATTAAGCAGGTGGTTTTAATGTTGTGGCTGATCGTGTATATATATATATTAGGGTTGTTCCGAAACCAAATTTTGGCTTCGGTACGATAGCAGCCCTGGTACCTCAGTATCGATACTAACTTGTTACTTAAGGCAATAAAACCTCAGATGTTTGATGAAATTACACAGAAAATTACTTGTCTAAAAAAACTGCATGTTATACAAATTATGCCTTTTCTGTTTTAATTTTTCTGGATTCCATGTTAAATGTTATAATTAAATGTTATGATCAAATCGTGTTTAATCAAATACATACTGTACAGCTTTAATCAAATGAAAATATAATACTTTTCAACAATATGCACAACAGAGCTTTACAGTATTAATGAAAACATTAACTGAAAATAACCTGATTACCTGAGGCAAAAGGCTGCCATGGCTGAATCACAACATGCTGATATTCAGTACACTTGCTTATGTGATATTGCTAACAGATAATAATACTAATAATATAACCATTTAATATGATACTATTGTTACTATGAGTACTATTGTGACTGCTTTGAATATTACACTTTTATACAGTAGTAATGTCTTAAATTTCACACAATCGGTTGAATAGAGCTCTCTTTTCAGCGGGACTTTTATTTTGAAAGATCTTTTAAGTTCGTCCTGTTTGTGAAGGGTTCGTTATATCAAGCTTCCCGTGACTTACAAGCTGAAATGGAGCTGCAACGGAAAAAGAGTTCATTTGAGAGTTCACATCCATTTATACACTCAACACATTGATCTGTGGCTCAGCAGATGGATACTATTGGACACACTGCATGAAATGATTTTTTGGTATCGCGATATTTAGTTAGTACCGGTAAACCGCACAACCCTAACACACACACACACATATTTTATATATATATATATATATATATATATATATATATATACACACACACATACAGTTTTGCTCAAAAGTTTGCATACCCTGGCAGAAATTGTGAAATTTTGGCATTGATTTTGAAAATAGTACTGATCATGCAAAAATATTATTTAAGGATAGTGATCATATGAAGCCATTTATTATCACATAGTTGTTTGGCTCCTTTTTAAATCATAATTATAACAGAAATCATCCAAATGGCCCTGATCAAAAGTTTACATACCCTTGAATGTTTGGCCTTGTTACAGACACACAAGGTGACACACACAGGTTTAAATGGCAATTAAAGGTAAATTTCCCACACCTGTGGCTTTTTAAATTGCAATTAGTGTCTGTGTATAAATAGTCAACGAGTTTGTTAGCTCTCATGTGGATGCACTGAGCAGGCTAGATACTGAGCCATGGGGAGCAGAAAGAACTGTCAAAAGACCTGTGTAACAAGGTAATGGAACTTTATAAATATGGAAAAGGATATAAAAAGATATCCAAAGCCTTGAAAATGCCAGTCAGTACTGTTCAATCACTTATTAAGAAGTGGAAAATTCGGGGATCTCTTGATACCAAGCCAAGGTCCGGTAGACCAAGAAAGATTTCAGCCACAACTGCCAGAAGAATTGTTCGGAATACAAAGAAAAACCCACAGGTAACCTCAGGAGAAATACAGGCTGCTCTGGAAAAAGATGGTGTGATTGTTTCAAGGAGCGCAATACTTGTTTACCCCTCTCCAAACATAGCGCTTATGGTTGTGATCATAAAGCTCTATTTTGGTCTCATCACTCCAAATTACATTGTGCCAGAAGTTGTGAGGCGTGTCAAGGTGTTGTCGGGCATATTGTAACTGGGCTTTTTTGTGGCATTGGCTTCTTTCTGGCAACTTGACCATGCAGCTCATTTTTGTTCAAGTATCATTGTATTGTGCTCCTTGAAACAACCACACTGTCTTTTTCCAGAGCAGCCTGTATTTCTCCTGAGGTTACCTGTGGGTTTTTCTTTGTATCCTGAGCAATTCTTCTGGCAGTTGTGTTAAAAGAGATTTTTTTACGTGATCAGTCATATTTTCAAAATCAATGCCAAAATTTCACAATTTCTGCCAGGGTATGCAAACTTTTTTAGCACAGCTGTGTATGTATGTATGTGTATGTGTGTGTATGTATATGTATATGTGTATATATATATATATATATATAAAACTCTCCATCTGGTGAATATATGGGCTATAAAAAGCTTAACAATAGGCTACTTAAATATTGTAATGAAGCTAAAACTTTGTCATTTCAAAGTCCCTGATGTGTTTTGGGCTTGTTTATAGTTAAAAATTACAAACCAAATCTTCTTTTATTATTATTATTATTATTATTATTGGGATTTTGGTTGATCATTAAACTACATCTGGGATTTATTTATTTTGGACTCTTGTAGCCTCTGTGTCTGTCTTAGTAAGAACTAAAAACTATCGGCCGATTAATCGATTATCGGCCTTTTCAACCACCATAGTTATTGGTAACGGCAGAATCTACTTTATGTCGACCTCTAATATGTATCACCTAAAAACAACAAGGTTGTAAACCTCAAATTACAATATTTCCCTTAAAATACCACAAAGAACCCTCAGACGTCTGAAGGACATTTAAATTCACAACTGTAATGTAACAGTTTGATTTTATAGATTAGCTGCCAAATAATGGTCAACATATAATCAATTTTAACCATCTCATAGAGAGTATGCATTTATACTCACCCAAGGTACTTGATTGTATTGGCCATAGTGCAAGCCTGTCTGTGAGTGAGATCTTTACTGTAAATGTTACTGGAAATACGTGTACATGCTCCTGTGTGTGTCAGGACAGAGCCTCCCCGTGATGTCACAAGAAGACCGATTCCAAACAGGGCTCGTACACCCAACATTCACCTGGCTACAGTACCTGAACATGAAATACAGTAAGGACGTTAGTCGTCAATAAAGGACAAACAGTGTTGTTAAAGTAAGCATGGTGATTTCTGCCAGCATGTCTCATTTAACAGCAAACCATAACAACTGCATAACCATTACTTGTTGTAACTCATTATAATGCATGATGCAACTCAACGAGTTTGCCAACACATTTCAAAAACACTGTCAACCATATTTTAGGACAGTATGGAACTACCATCGAGTTAAATGACTGTAAGAGGTGACGCTGAATAAAACAAATTCATATTAATATAAAAACAAATGCTTCCAATACCTGTTGGTTTAAGTTATGGTTAAAAGCTCTGCAACATTTGTTAACACCACCAAATGCAAAATAAAGGCAGCAGAATAAACTCCGAGCTCAAAACCTTTTTAGTTCAACTTTATACATGAAGGATTATTTATATGATAGATGATACCTGCACCACTCCGCTGCAGAAACTCCTAATCTAAATAATATCCGGGATGGTGACTAACAGCCACTTGTCATAATAAAGGTTTCACAAGAGAGCAAAATAATAAAATAAAATAAAAAATAATACAAATAAAAAATAAAATAAAAAATAATACAAATAAAAAATAAAATAAAAAATGTTTCGTCTAAATTTTTATCATTAAAAATAAGTAGATAAATGAAATAATGAATGAATAAATAAATAAATACAAACACAAATATTATATGTATGTATGTATGTATGTACATATAAGTATTCATTCGTAAACTATATTATGCTTTATTTATTTATTATATTTATATATATAATTATCTAATTTATATTTATGTAAGAGAACGTTCCTTTTATCACAGCTGACAAATATTCCTCACTAAAGGAGGCCATCTAAGTTATTTATTTATTATAAATATATAATTAAAAATGTATTCATGTTTATTAGATATTTATTATATTTGTATTTAATAAATACATTTTTTTATTGTTTTGTTGTTATTTTTTGTTATTAACATATTTATTGATTCATAAATAATAATAAAAAATAATAATAATAATAATAATAAAAGCAACAACATATACACTACCGGTCAAATGTTTTGAGACACTTAGTCATTCTTTATTATATTTTTTTTCTTCACATTTTAGAATAATAGTAAAGTCATCAAAACTATGAAATAACATAAATGGAACTATGGGAATTATGTTGTGACTAAACAAAATCCAAAATAAATCAAAACTGTGTTATATTTTAGCATCTTCAAAGCAGTCACTCTTTGCCTAGATTTTGCAGAAATGTACTCTTGACATTTTCTCAACCAACTTCTTGAGGTATCACCCTGGGATGCTTTTTAAACAGTACTGAAGGAGTTCCCATCTATGTTGGGCACTTATTGGCTGCTTTTCTTTATGATTTGGTCCAAGTCATCAATTTCAAAAACTTTTTATTTTTATTTTTTATTACATTTTAGTTTTATAATGAAATAAATTAATATAGTGGCACAATTATATTTTTGTCTACAAAACTAATTTCAAACATTTAAGCGTACGCCTTCAGCTCAAAAGATTTTTAAGATCATGAGAAACATTTCAGTCAAGTGCTTCAAAACTTTTGACCGGTAGTATATATATTGAATCAATCACTTTAAACATTAAACCCCCACTATATCCCCTCCCATACCAAACTCCCACCCCACCCTGACCCCCCCACGAACACCCCTGTGGTCAATAGAATACACACACACACACACACACACACACGCACAAAACTAAAACAACAACAAAAATAAAATACAATAATCAAGTATAAATAAAAAAAAACAAACAAACAAAAAAAAATAAAACCAAACTCTAAATTACTCCCTCCACCGCCCCTCCTCGAGATTCCCCCAAAAATGCTAAGTAATTGCCCCATTTCTTATTGTAAGAATCCCTAACTCCCATCCTTATGCTCGACCCCTCCTCGAAGGCAGCCACCCTCCCCACCTCCGCGCACCACTCCGGGAACTAGGGTGCTGCATCCGACTTCCAACTCCTCAAAATAACCTGCCAACCAATCATCACACTGGTCAAAATCCAGTCCATCATGTACTTATCCTCCAAATCCAAGACCTCCCTATCTCCCAAAATACAGAGTCTGGGGCAGAACGAGACTGTATTATTATTAATATGAATTTGATTAAATAAATACATCGTAAAAACGTGTGTTTGGAGGTAATGCGATGTTTCATGGAAGAGATTTGTTACATTTCTTGATAACTGACAAATATTCCTGAACACGGTAGGTCCCCTAAATTACTTACTGAGAATTTTGTGATTATATCCTTGAATATCATCTTTTTATTTTCTTTCAGAGCCCTTCTATCAAATTAGCCTAGAACATTAGCAAAGCAATCCATAACGCAGCGGTCCCTTTGACATTCGGAGACCAGAGGCTGTTCTTTTTGAATGGATGTCTATGGAGGAGATGCTTGAGTGTGCTGAATAAACTGCTTTTTTGAGAAAACAGCTAGTCACTACATGAACTGACCACCAGTTCCTTAATCTTTAATATGTTTTACACTCAAAAATCCCTTTGAAGTAAACTATGTGTGGATATTACTGCGAAGACACGGACAATTTTGCCACAGGTAGGTGCCAGTTTACGGCTCTCCTAATTCATTTGTATGGCATCCGCAAACGGGGACTTACTGTCGTAACACGCTAGTTGACTGTTACGCTCTCTCCTATGGTAAACACGAGTATATTGTTATATAAGTATAAAATATCTCTGTAAACTTTCAGCTTCTACTTGCCACTTACAGTATCCGTGGATTTATTTATTTATTTATTTATTTGTACACCCATCTGTGCACTGAGAACACGTCTTAAGTTGGTTTGATCCACAGCACCCCTTTGTCGATTGCGTGTGATGGTATATTCCTGTTATTTAATAGGAGGCTCAGCCCAAGCGCTCGCGAGTTGATGTAAATTACAGTGAGTAGAAACTATCATAAACAACACATACTACATGACATTAGACAGTGCCTGGACATTCTGACGCCTTACCTGGGATAAGGTAAGCATTAATTTATTAGTATGAATTACAATGTAATATATATTTAATTGTAAATTATATTTGATATATTTTATCGAATAAGGAGGAACAACTTATTCTCTCAGTAAAAAGATTAAACTTGAACGTGACTTCTTCAAAGAGTAGCACAGAAGACAGAATAGCAGTCTTATAATATCAGACTCTTTCCTGGATTTTTTGGATGTCAGACGGGACACTTGGGGGATACCCGGAATTCTCAATAGGATTTACAGCTGCTGGAAACTATAGTTTCATGATCATGCATTACTTATTTATTTGAACAATTATTTTAATTTATTAATATATGCCTACTTTATGCATCCCGAGAAGGATGTTTTATCCATTGTTATGGTTTATATTTATGTATATTTTCCCTTATATATTCTAGCTGTCATTGACACGTTTTAAACATACAAACAAAAGTTTAGCAATTAGAAAAATAATAATAATAATAATAATAATAATAATAATAATTAAAACGAGGTCAAACAATCTCAGAACGATGTTATTTCACTCAGCAGCAGTTTCTGAAATGATGCACAGTCAGTGAAATAGAAACTGAGATGCTTATCACTGTTAGTATGTCCTCATTGATTTGTCTCAGAGCAGCAGTGCTTTTACAGCCAGGCAGACTGCTATGGAAAACCACAGTGAAATATAATGTCTACTCATAGCTGCTATACATACTGTAATTAACCCTAAATAAGAGATGCCTATTTGTCTCGCTTACATTCAAAAGATCTAAAGATGCAGACTTTGAAATCTCTGAAGAGTAGTCTGCAGACAGCAATGGCCGCTATGCACTCACAGACTGAAGTGGCATTGGACTGTAATGTCATTTTATTGATGAGTGCTGTCTGCATGTTTGGGTGTTAATTAGCCTTGTTATATAAAGATGCTCATTGTGCTCCCATGGTCATGGCAGATGCGCTTCAATAATTCCATCTTGTTGTTGTGCTCCATCAAGAGTTTAGTGAATCATGTTTGTTTCCTAATGCCACAGGATGGCATGGTAGATTTGAATGTACATTGGATACTTGAGATTTGCAAACATACATGTTTAATGCCTTCATGTGAAAGCCTGAAAATCATGTGATTGTAGATAGATATAATTGCTCTCCTGGTAAATGGGTTCTGGCTTTTTATAGTGGGCGAGTGTAGATTGTGTGAAATCTCATAGGATGTTGGTCACTGTCCAGTGCTGAAATCGGGCCGTTGTGTTTTTTGTTTCAGATTGGAGATAGCGTCTTCTAATAGGCAGATCTCCAACAGATTGCAGATATCAGAAATATCAGAAATTATAATTTGTTTCTTTTTGGTATAAAATTAGCCATACTGTATGTTTCAATGAAATACAGCTTTGTGCAACAACAATATGATATTTTTTATATTAAACCTCATCAGAAAACCTGAAGTCAAATTAGATACATAGCAGGGGTCTTCAACAGGGATCCACCAATTATTGTTTGACCTCAAACAAATTTGTGATAATATGCATTAAATAAAAATGCAATATTATGTTAACTTCTTAAGCTAAAGCTAACCTTCAACGAGATGTTTCATTGTCCCTCCCACATGACTTTGTACATCATAATCCATCCATCCATCCATTTATCCATCCATCCATCCAAGGGGTCCTTGGCCTGAAAAAGTTTGAAGACCCCTGGTATATAGTACAGCCCCAATTCTAAAAAAGTTGAGACAGTATAAATGCTAAAAAACAAAATTTAGTTATTTGCAAATTCTATTCACCCTGTGCTATTTTGAAAGCACTACAACAACACTGTGGCATGGGGGGCGTGGTCATGTGTCGGTCTGCTGGAGAGGGAGAGTGGTAAGGATTGTCACCTGGGTTATGATTATTCTAAAACCTGTCTCTGATTATAGTGATGGCGGAGGGAGACCTGAAAAGGCACGCCAGAGTGTTAGAGCAGGGAGAGAGCACCAGGGACGAGCAAAAAAAGACACACAACACAAACGCACACATGGTGGCTGCGTGTCGCTCTCTCTCTCAAACTGCCACATCCTGCTGCACTTATGCCTCTCCTCAGCTCATTAGCCCGACTGGGGGCCGGGCGTGCATAGTCACGGCCCGGCACCGCCCCGCCCTCCTCCTCATCACAAACACATTATTTGATGTTTTACCTTGTGAATTTAATATATATATATATATATATATATATATATATATATATATATATATATATATATATATATATATATATATATATATATATATATATATATATATATATACACTACCGGTCAAAAGTTTTGAAACACTTACTCATTCTTTATTATAATTTTTTTTCACATTTTAGAATAATAGTAAAGTCATTAAAACTATGGAATAACATAAATAGAACTATGGGAATTATGTTGTGACTAAACAAAATCCAAAATAAATCAAAACTGTGTTATATTTTAGCATCTTCAAAGTATTCACCCTTTGCCTAGAATTTGCAGACATGTACTCTTGACATTTTCTCAACCAACTTCTTGAGGTATCACCCTGGGATGCTTTTTAAACAGTACTGAAGGAGTTCCCATCTATGTTGGGCACTTATTGGCTGCTTTTCTTTATTATTTGGTCCAAGTCATCAATTTCAAAAACTTTTTTTTTTTTATTATTATTACATTTTAGTTTTATAATGAAATAAATTAATATGGTGGCACTAATTTCAAACATTTAATCATACACCTTCAGATCAAAATATTTTTAAGATCAAAAGAAACATTTTAGTCAAGTGTTTCAAAACTTTTGACCGGTAGTGTGTGTGTGTGTGTGTATATATATATATATATATATATATATATATATATATATATATATATATATATATATATATATATATATATATATATATATATATACACATATTTATTATTATTATTATTTTTTTTAAATACACACTCATTTCAACTCAAATGATTGCATCACGCTCCAAAAATAGTTGGGACAGCCGAGTGTTTACCACTTTGTAACATCACCATTTTTTTCTAATAACACTTCTTAAGTGTTTGGGCACTAAAGACACAAATTTGTCAGGTTAGGCATTCAGAATTTTCCCCTTTCATACATTCTGCACGTCTTCAGCTGTGCAATTGTACGGGGCCTTCGTTGTCTTATTTTGCGCTTCATTGCTGTATTTGGAGAGACTCGACACATCCTTGCTCTTGAAGGACTAGGCTTTTTTTTGGAGGCTTCTTATATACAGTACTATAACACGATTGCCTCACCTGTTTCACATCACCTTGTTATTTCAATTCGTCAGATTGTTAATAATCCTAAATTGCCCCTTTCTCAACTATTTTGGAGCATGATGCAATCATCTGATTAGAAATTAATATATATATATATATTTTTAAATTTAATTCACAAAGTAAAACGTCAAATTATGTGTTGTTGTAGTGATTTCAATATTGCACAGGGTTTTTCCATACTGTCCCAAAATTTTCGCAATTGGGGTTATAATTTGTTGCAGTGAAAAGGCTTGAAGTCATCATACAGAGGTGTTATTATGTATATGCCATTAACTACATTGCATTTTGTAACTCTAGTTTGTAGATATTTTATAATAAGAGTTGAAACCTGGAACCATGCTGTTCCCATAGGAGAAACCAGGCAAGCAGAGTCTTAAATAATTTAAAGACCAAAGAGACAGAAATTGTATGATTCCACTGCTGTCCAAACTGTCCCACGTTTAAGAAGAAAGAAAAAGAGACATTTTGACCTATCTGCCTTCCAGTGTTATTTCAGATATGCAAATTGCCATTTCTTATGATCTATTTTTCAGTGCTGTTGGCTAAACCCAGCATCTCTAAGTAATGGATGTTAGTTCATAAGTCCCAGGAGCCATTTCCTTTCAATCTAATTTACTGGACTTTAGTTTTTCCCTGCTGTTATTTGATACTGTATATGGAGCAGATGTTTATTAATGAGGCTCATTAGTGAGTTTAGTCCATTTAAAGGTAAGTGAACCACTGTACAGTTAGTGCTCAGTATATTTAGCTCGCAACATGCACAGATAAAAACAACGTTTGACTAGGGTAGAAATGAGGTGGACTCAGTTAACATCAATGTGAAACCCTGATCGCAACCCATTTTACTTTTGTCAGAGTAAACCAGGATATTAGATGAGAAACAAATTAAGGGTGGTACTTAATTCTTTCCATTTAGAATTATCAAGACTGTGAAAGGTGGACATTCCATACCAGAATAAAGCCAGACCTGAATTTTTGTTTTTTGGCTATTGGTAAAATTGTTAAAATTATCCAACAGCCTGCATGACCTAAGTGATGTCAGCAGAAAAGGAAAGTCATTTGACATCTTGATTAAAGATTATGAAGACAAAATGTTTTATTTTCAATAAATTGTGCATGGATAAATCACTCACAAAAAGATAAGGGACATGCATTAAGAAAGTCAATAGGTTCAGTTCTGATTTCACATTGACTGAGATTTTGCTGAAATGCTATTATTGACTTCTTATACAGGAAGTATAGGAATCAGCCATGCATATACAAAAAAAATACAAAATTTCAGGTGCATCAGTCTGAAATCATACGTGTATAGTGATGTCTTGGGTAACTGAATTATTTTGCGCTGGTTCTGTTTTCATCACAGCAGCACAATTACCGCTGTCATTTTTTGCTTTGACTCAGGATAATAAAACCAGATGGCCAAAAGGTCATCCTCAGTTAAGGGGAAAAATCCATTTCCATTCACAAAGTTACCCATTACTGCTAAGAAAAGAGACTTTTGAAATGTTTTTATCAATATTAGAGGTTAAGTCCATGAGTCAGGCTGTTCTATTTTTTAGTGGTTTCTGCTTTCTTATTTTTCCGCATCCTATTGTTTTACTGTAGATAGGGAGGTGGATAGACTGGTAGCATAGTACTAGCTTTAAGCAGAACCAGTGCCTATATCGTACACAGGCCGTGGTCGTATATTATTGATGCACTCTGCTTGAACTGGCAGCCTTAATTGACATTTGACTTATCTCTCCCCGATCTCATTCGCTAACAAAGATTTTGGCAAGCACTTGTACGTTTTTGGACTCTTGCCTGTCCATGGCTCCGGTGATTAAGTGCAATGGAAGATGTCTACAAATTACGGAATATTTTCATGCTTTTAAAAGCAATATTCTGGGTTAAAAGCAAGTAAAAGAAATGGTCCGGGTTCAATACAAGTTAAGCACAATTGGCAGCATTTGTTGCAAATGTTGATTACCAAAATAAAATAGAATACAAATAATAATAACTTCGACTTATTCGATTTATTTTAAAATAGCAAAAACTGCAGTTACAAAAAGATGTTTACAATGTAAGTGAATGGGGCCAGTTGATAAACATTAAAATACCACAGTTTAAAAGGGTTAGCCACAAGATGTAAACATGTTGTGTGTTAACATGATTTTAGTGAGATAATCCACTCCCTAACCTTATCTGTGCAAATTTATAACAAATATTTCAACTTTGTTGTCATGACATCATTACACCGGTAAACCCTGTGATCTAGAAAATGCCATAAAGCAGGTAAATCCCTGATTTTATCACACTTAAAACATGTGAACACGTATAATGTTTGGGTCTTGTGGCAGTACTTTAGAAACAGTGTGCATTTGAATGTTTATGGACTGGTCCCATTCACTTCTATTATAATAGTATATAATAAGTGCCTTACTGTAACTGTGATTTTTGCCTTTTTAAAATACATGAGGAATGACTCAAAGTTATTTTTGTTCATGTCATCAGCACTATGCTACAAATGCTGTCAATTGAGCTTAACTTATATTGAACCTGGAACATTCCTTTAAGTTCCATTGGTAGCATCTGTTATGCTGTTGATAACCACAGAAAATAACTCAAAAACTTGCATTGACAGAAATGCTCTTACAATGACTTACAAAGTCTATCGAGCAACCATTGTGTATGGTTGCCCTTTACAACTTGTACTTAACCTGGAGTATTCTTTTAATAGATATTAGGAAAAACCCCTGAAGACCCCTGAAAGCTTTCAAGACCCCTGAAAGCATTCTTTCAGGCACGACTACAGAAGCTAAAGAAGTTTCTTATTGATGAAATAATCAACTTAACCCAACAAAGATTTTCTACAAAAGTGTACCATGACTGTATTGATTCCATCTTCTGCACTTTAGTTAAGTTAGACAACCAAAGACAAGACAATGGGTGGGGATCTGCAAGCTAATTCCTTTGGTAAGCACCATCTGGTCTGCAATTAGCAACAGAAAACAAACCTTTTCTGCTCAAGAATGTAACAAACTCCCTCTAAATTCTGCTCAAGGCTGTTGGATTGTGAATGGCAGCTGTAGTTTGCTCAACAGAGGTGAGGTTATTGGTCCTTGGATTTTGTTTTAAACCTGATACCACAAGATGGTGATTGGACCGCTCCCTGTAACCATACTCTTCTCCTCTCATTCCTCTTTACAGGTCCACTTCATACAGCTGGCCTATCACTCATTGTGTCACCCATTCAACACAGAAGAACAAGAATCCAGTATGTTCAGCTCAAAGAGGTCAGTACTGAACAGCATTTTACTACATTGTCTTTTAAAAATGTAACTGATCTCAGGTATAAAGATGTCAATACATTGTCTGCAAAATTTTGCTATTGAAGGTGGGAATAATATATGGGTATTTTACTGTAAATACATGGAAAGTTGACACGTTTTGCATTGTGACATTGTATTCTCCATCAAAAAGCTATTAGAACAGTATTTTGCTTATTTATAATTATTATGCATGCAGCTTTAATGATCCCATATTAATTTAGAGAATATATGGAATATTTGTACTTTTAAAAGTGCATTTGTAACAGTGCAGGACTGTTGAAAATTAACTAGTGAAGGCAAAAAGGGGTTTAAAACTATAATAGTTAAAATATAATAAATGTTGGCATTTTACATATTAAAATGTCTAACATATTTATATCAACTTTGAATCTAAAACCATGATCTAAAATGTTGGACGTTATGCATCAACTACTCATATATTCAAATCTATTAAAATAATTTGCAAATCTGCAGACAGTTTTGTTAAAGGGGTTGTTCGGCATCTGCTGTCTTTGCATGCATTTAATTAGTGATTAGTTGACTTTGTGTGCATTTGTTTACATTGACTACAATGGTCAATATGAATGCCATTTGTCTACATTCACTGGTGGTCTACCTGTCTGATGTATGAATTAAACAACATTTGTTGTATTTTCAAAAATACGTTTTGAAATCTTAGATGATTTAATTTGGTATGTACGCATTGCTAATCAGTTGATCATTTATCATTACAACTGACTTGATTTAATATTAAAAGGGATAGTTCACTCAATTTAAATTCAGTCATTATTTCTCACTCTCATATGTAACACAAAAAGAGACATCTTGAGGAATAGTAAAGCTGAAATTTTGAACAAGGAATTAAACAAGGAACATATAGTATATAATGACCAGTGGCTGTCAAGCTCCAAAAAGTACACAAAAAAGCAACATAAATGAAATCCATTTGAACTGTGCGCAAAATTCCAAGTCTTCTGAAGCCATACGATAGCTTTGTGTGAGAAACAGATCAAAATTTACGTCGTTATTCACTGAAAATCTTGACATTCACCTAAGTTCTAAGTTCATTAGCGCATTAGAGAAGTAGTGACAAAGGTGGTGATTATCAGTGAATAATGACTTTAGTTGGTTTTTCATCACACAAAGCTATCACATGAGTTAAGAAGACTTAAGAAGTGCACAAGTCATATGGACCACTTCTATGGTACTTTTATAGTGCTTTCGCATCCTTTTAGAAGCCTGAAAGCCTTTGTTCGCATTAATTCTAAGAGCAACCAGTTCGGGTGTTCCAAATGTCACTTTTTGTGTTCTATGGAAGAAAGAAAGTTTTGGAATAACATGAGGGTGAGTAAGTGATGACAGAATTTTCATTTTTGGATGAACTATCCCTTTAAGAATTCGTTGTGAATGCACAATGCCTAAAGCACAGTGGAACATACATTCACACATATACAAAAAAGATCACATGACGACGAAGCAGAGCAGAACAGTGAGCTTGCTCGAAATGACTGTGAACTTTGTGAAGAAGAGATTCAAGTTCCAAGAGGAGCTGACAAAAGCAGGAGATTAGGAAAAGTCGAGCATTATCATGTAAATGGCACAGGCCCCAGGTGAAGATAATCCGCCATCCTAATAAATGCAGACTGTTTGTGAGACAGCAGTGAAACATAAGTGGGGCTCTTGAAACTTCGCTGTAGCCTTGTGATGCATCATTAGGGGGTTCAAGCGTAAAAATCTATGAGGAATACATAATCCCCTCTAACCCCTAACACTCCCCACACCGCATACAGCTGCCACTGATGAATGCCACAATCTGGATGCCACCAAATGCACTTTCCGTTTCAGTGTTCTCAGGATGAAATATTCTGCTCAAGGCTTCCAGACGGGGTCTAATGGCCGGCCCAATTGCATTAAAGAAGACGGACTCCATTTCTGTTTTATTGATGGTTTGTTGTGAATCTGAGATGTAAAGGGCCCTTTCTTTTAGTTTTTGTTACGCATTTCCTCTTTTGTGCCTGTCAAAATGCATTCATGCCTTTTTCAGCAGTGTTTGGGGATGTACGGATGGGAGTCTTCTGTGGTTTAGTGTAAATTGTACCTGCCGCAGTACCATGTTTTCTCTGTAGGAATCTGTGCTGGAAAGCCAGACACAAGATTTTAAGACAAGGTTCCCCAATTAATTTCTGTTTTTTTTCTTCATGATTTTTCCAGTCGTTCATTACGGGATAATGATTTTTTAAAAATGATTTATTATAAAAATTGCACTCACTAAGAGCTATAAGAGTAATTATCATTATAATTATCATATTTTATGTTCCATGTCTTTTTAAAATGTTATTAATTTCCATTACTTTTCTGGGAAATCACCCTGTTAAAAAGTCAGTATCCATAGAAACGTTGTGGACTTTTCAAAAGAACCTCCTAATGACAAATTCAAGCTTTATCTCTAGATGAGCAATGGATTAACTACATAAGTAAATGACATAAGACCAGAAAAGAAATAGGTGTTAGATGATACCTTTTTTTGGTCCAGGTGGATCACAGGGAAGGGTTGAACTATTCACTATCTTAATTAAGCTGAAAGCTTTTGTCTGATTTACTGAAGGGAGACTGTTAGGAACAGAATAAAATTGTTTTCCTATGACAATCTTTGATGAATTTGTGTTGTTAGTCTGAAAAAACAACAGTCGTTAGCAACAAAAAGCAAGCTAAACATTGCGTATTGAATATTAAAAAGGTTCATTAGATCATTAATTATGTCAAACAAGTTTGAATTCTGCAATGTCATTTACAGAATGACAAATTATTGTCAGCAAAAGTGCAGAGGAGGCCAAAAATAATATTAACTAAAGCATAGGGTTGGAGCCATGGTGCAGTGGTAGTGCACATGTGCACAACGTGATTGAGTGGTGGAGCTCCTGCAGGGACATAGGTTTGAGTCCACCTTGTGTAATTTTCCAATCCCAGTTTCTCAGTTTAATACTTTATTTTGGTATAAAGGTAAATCTTAGAATTAGATGTCTAATAAATGTACTTTAAGCACTGTAAGACCATAATGAAGAAGCAAATAAAGCATGGAACTGTCAAGATTTTACAGGTTAGACTGTCTCTTCAAAACTAATAATTGTGCAAGGAAGGACTTGATGTTAATGTGTGAAGGCATTAAGGAGGAAATACTGTAAGTAACATATGCAAGATTTACTAGCAAAGACTAGGCAGTAGAAGCAATGCCATGTTCTTCACTTTCCTTTATCTGTGATATAGTACTGTTAGATAAAAGCTGTTTCTTGTGGGATAAAAGGAGCATGCTGTCTTATCTGAATTATGCAAGAGGTAAGAAAAATGTCCTCCACTTTTAGGAAGTCAATAATACAGCCAGTAAAAGCCCTTATAGCAACACCCAGCAGGCACAGATAATTCAACCCAGTCTCATGGAAATTCATATTTGACGAGTTGGCTATTTCGTATGATTTCGTACGAGTTTGTTCGTATAAATTTGTACGATTTCATCACTTGCAAATGCCCGGATGCCTAATGCGGAAGTAAGCACAAGTTTCGCACATGAGGCGTTAAGGACATGCTTATTAATATTATGCCCTTACCCAAACCCCTTATTTAAACCTAACTGATCAGTAGAGTGTGTAAACATGATAGGAAGCTATTCTGCTTTTTTAGAAGCCGTATCATGTTAAAACGAACTTTTTCAACTGATAAAAGCGCATCTCGACACTCCTGCATTCTGCTCTGTTCATTGTTGTGCGCTTTGCTTTTTTAGCGCGAGCGCATTTGTTCTGAACGGTTACTGGAAGAAATGCTTTAGCCAGTGGTTGCAAAAATGCTTCTCTCAATGTAACCAGAATTGATATTTGGTTGTATTAGGCAGATTTCTGTGCGTACCCAAATCCTTCAGGCGCCCATGTCCAAGGTTATTTTTTTAAATGTCAGATAGGCCTACTGTTCATCTTTCTCATCTTTTTCTTCTAATTGTCACCACAACATTAGGCTATGTGTCTATTTTTCTTAAATGCTCCGACTCAGATTGCCTAATGTTAATTTGATTGCTTGTGTGACGTGAGCAAATCTGATTTAGTAGATTTATTTTAATGTGGGTGCGGTTCAGATTGCCGTCTTAATGTTAGGGTGGTTTCACATATAGTACATTTTAAGTGTTCACAATGTAAGTGGACTTAAAAGAGGACCCAGATTCTTTTTTGATCCTCTTCACATTAATGTGGTCTCAGACTCCTTGTTCACACCACAGCTCCTTAAGAACTCAGACCCCATTGCAGCTAGGGCTGTTATGATTATGAAATTTGGCTGACAATAATTTTTCATAAATAATTGCGATTATTATGCTAAGCAATTGTCATATAAATTGTCATACTTCTTAAGGTGTACGTATGCTTATGACAGATAGGCCTACACCTTAAATAGTAATTTATTGATATTTAACTTGAAATCATATAATAAAATGGGGCTATATGATTACTTTTAAGGCTTTAAAAAATATAGAATTTTTCATAAAAAATTATTGCACAGGAATAGATTTACATACGAAGTAATATTTTATAAGTTATATCATTTATGAAACCCAGACAACACTGCCAATTATATTACATTATGCAATAGTAATAATGTATACTGTATTTCTGTCCTAAATTCTTCACTCTCTCACGTTGTGTTGAGGCTCGCCGATAAAACCTACAAGCCCTTATTTTGCATGAAGGAAAACATTTGAAATTCTATGTGCATTTGAAAATATGTTTCTTTATTTATCATCTCGAGAGTAATGGAGCAAGCAAGCGTCTCCTCCTGTGTCATTTACATTGTGTGTATGAGCCAAGAACATATGCAATTGCACAAATAAAATTGAAGTGAAACTATAAAAATCCTCGCTTGTATTTTCATGGGAGTTTGGCATGAACCTTCGTAGATGGTACGCCCAGCAGTTCATCTTAATGCGCTGCTCTGCTCTGAATGTGGCCGGTCTGTTCATTTTACGTGCTCAAATAATACAACAAGAACGGAATATGAGACACAAAAACGTGTCAGGGTAATCATGGTATATCTATTCGTTTAAAATTCCCATATGTGGACTGTAAATTGTGACTGGAATATGAAGTATGTAATGCAGCTATGTATGTCAAGATATACATATACACATTATACCACTCTGAGAGCGCTTGAGTGCTCAGACGAACTAGGTGCGAAAACACCCTTAAACAGTTCGGGTACGGAATTAAATTAGTACTGCTGTCGAATAACTGGTTGGGTGTTCTGTTAAGTACTGCAGGGTGGGTGCGGGTTTACAAAACAGGATCAGTGCAGGACTCTGAACTTTCAGAACAAAGGCAACATTTTCCAAAACATCACTTACTTCATTACACGTTCCACTGTAGTTTCCCAATTAAATGTCCAGCGGGGGTGCCGAAAATGAGTGAAATGGTGTCGTAATCAGATGAAGTTTAAGGTGAATATTAGATGGTTTTAATGAGTAAAACGTACCTCCTTAACCTAAATCTTTAACCTAAACCTAACCAATATTGTCCTAAAAGCAAATGAGAGGTAAACAAAACAGACATATTTACACCTAAACTAACCGATTGTGTCCAAAAACAAAATGAGTCACTTCTATGACATTTTGCTCTCACGTGTCAGCTTTTGTGCTTGGCTGGGCTTGATTCTCGGCCTTCCAAGTCCAACGTCCAAATACTCTTATCAGGTGAGCTACTACGGAAGGTAATCAGTCTGTAATACAAGCGTTAAAATGTGTTGTTTTTCAAATGATGTATTAGACTGTTTCAGTATCATAACATAACAGAGTGTGAGTAAAAGTGCGAGAAACAAGTTTTAATAAAGTCAGACAGACAGACAGACAGATGGACGGACGTTCGTTTGTTATATAATCAGCTGTTGTAGTCGTGATTTGTATGAAAGTGAATAAAACGCACAGTTGTTGTAGCACCTGTAGTGTAAATGTCACCAGGAAACTACGGTGAAACGTAGAATGCAGCATTTAAAAGACAGTTTGCAAAAATATAGTTACAGTTAGAGGTCAACTGATTGTGGATTTTGCTGATACCGATAACTAAGGTGGTGGGAAAGGACGATAACCGATTAATTGGCAGATCGTTTTCAAAATTGTTATATAGAATGTCAAAAATTCTTATTCTTTCCTTTCTATCACAGGCACAGAAAAGGAGTCCTAAATGAATAAAATCCCAGATGCTTATTGTTCAACCAAAATGAAGATTTGGTGCATAACACACATTTGGTGCATAACCTATCTGCAACTGTCGCCATAGATTTTTGCTGATAACGATAGTTCCAAAAAGCAACTATCAGCACCGATTAATTGGTAACACCGATATATCGGTCTGCCTCTAGTTACAGTAAAGTTAATTCTATTAAACCAGGTTGCAGCCAGCCTAGGTTGGAAATGTCTTTGAGCAATTGCATTCAGGCACTCCTTAATTTATAACAAAAATCCTTTGATTTCTGGAAATCAATTAAACTATTGATAATACTCAAAATTAATTTAGCCTCAATTAAAACATTTTTTGTTGATAATTTCAGGATTAGGTGCGGTGTACTATCGGTGTTCATTGACTTACAATGATAGAATATTCAGCATTCAAAATCTAACCCATAGTGATGTAGTCATTACAATATTTGCATACTGAATTGTGATTTGTCTTTTGTTTCTTGCATCTATTTATCCATTTACAGGGCTTTGCAAATAAATATCAATCTTTCCCTCTTCTTTATTTAGGTTTTGTGTTTTTGTGTATTACTTTTGTCATTTTAACATTATTCTTTTGGTGCCTGGGACACACTGGTATTTGCTTCAGGCAATGAAAGTCTAGTTTAGTTCAACTTTTGAGATCTCTTTGCAGAAAAAGGAAGATCACTTTTCGAAAATGTGTCCATTGAGAGCACTAAGGAACACGCAGTACTTTTCTTTGAGTGGATTTTGCACTCTTGTACTAGAAGTGAAGTGCTTGCGTAACAAGCTTGGAGACCATGGGTGATTCAAGAGTGACGGAGGAAAAAACATTGAATGCAACACTGCCATGTATAGTCCTGTGATTGAAATTGCCTCGGCGTTGCTGTAATTTCGAAGGAATCACTTTATGCAAATATGCCAGCATGTTAAATTATGTAATATCAGAACCAAATCTCTAGAGATATCACAGATTCATATGAAAACACTTTGAAAAGGGCACAGTTTCAGAACTGAAGGGCACATTTGAAATGATCAAAATTCTTTTTGACAGGTTGGACAGGATAAAAACTGTCAGCATAATTTATTCAGGTTTATATCTAACAGAGTATCTCTGCTTGCTTTTATTAGAAACGCTAAATATGATTCTGCTTACCTTAAAATCTGCAGGTCTGCTTGTATCCCTTGATACTTCTAAAAATGAACTAGATGAGTTATCAACTAATTTTATAAGGAAGAGATGTTATTTACCATTAATGAGAGATTGATGCATATTGAGGGCCAAAATAGTGATAAAAGCTGATCAAATCATGTTTTAAGCTATAAAAACTGTTTATTAAGTACAGCACATCATTGTAAACAAAGCAAAAATGGTAAGTGTCATGATGAATATATAACTTAAATTGTAATTTGCACAGGAAAACTGCCAATGGCATACTAATGGGCTTGCTGCATAAACTGTTCTGTTTTATTTTCTCGATTTATGGCAGCATGCAGTGGAGGTATCCACAGAAATCTTTATTTATATGGAGTGCATTGCTATTTCAGGTTGTGCAGTTTCCATACCTGTGAAAACTGAAGTTTCCCCAACAGTCATTTTTTTAATTTGATTTTTTTAGTGTTTGTTCTTATTCAACATATTCTACAATGACCCAGTTTCACACTTTGATGTCAGAATATCTCTTCAACAAAGGCACAGAATGTGAATATTTAATGTTCTTCATTTCATTAAGCATGTGAAATAAGGTCTCTGAATTGAAATCCTATACAACAACTTACATCGACTACGTATTCTGTTGTTGAAAATGTATTGCAAGGTTATAATTGTTATTTTTCAAACTCTCACAGTTTTTGTATTTGTTTACTAAGAAGGCTTAACAGTGTATGAACAAACACCACAGGAGATTTATGTCATTTTTTCTGGAATCATGAAAATTTTCGCCACAGTGTAATTTTCAACACATCTCAATTTGTGGTATTTAGTAATATTTTTAACGTTTTTGAACTTCGTTGAACTTCCTTCGTTTTACTCAGGCAAATTTCATAGCTAACATTTTATTTATCCTAAATATGCACAATTAAATATTTTTAAAAATAATATATATATATATTAAATAATTACACTTTTTGCGTAATTTGGCAAAATTACAGCATAATTGGGAATGACGCCCAATAAAAATACACAAGTGCATTTACCTTGAACTGTCTTATATTTCATCTTAAGCACGCTCTTCACTGACACTTATCGACTGGCTAATATAGTACATTGACTTTGGAAAAAAGTTTAGTAAGAGTAAAATTGTTTGGTGTGGTGGAAATGACAACACAACAGTTATAATTTTGGAAAAAATGATGGAAATCATTTTACACAATAAATATTGAAATAATTTATGCTCATTTCACTCTTTAAATTATCACAGTCTTAATCATGTAATAGTTTGTATTTTTATAATGGATTTTTAGTTTAATATTTAAAGGCTAAAACAATAAAATCTATACATGAAAGGCATTTGAAAAGTATAATGAAGGCCTGGTAAAAAGTGTCCTATTCAGTTTAAATGAGACTTTCATATATATATATATCATCTGTTTTAATAAAAATCAACCCCTGGGACATGAAAGTGCTTGAAGTTGAAGAGAGACCCATATATGAGTGAGCTCGAACAGCAATATCTGGCAATATAATTAGCAGTAAACAGCGATATTAAAGTTAAATATGTGCTAATTAAAAGCTAATTAAGTAATATAAGAAGGAAAACATTAAATGCTTTTCTCACATGCCATTATTGCCTAAACACAAGGAGGAACAATTAACTGACACTTACAATGGCTAGATAAGGAGTCATTTTGGCAATATAAATCATAATAAAATGGGTAATGAAGGTTAGTTAAACGTTTTGTCTAATAACATCAGCCTCATAAAGTATTGATGGAGCACCTGCTGCTGTTATGTAATATTTAAATCTTAGTTTTAGTCAGCAGGAGTCTGAGTAGCTTAAAATCTCTCATAATCTCTATTAATGCTCTCCTGCCCCTCGTTAAACATGTTCCATGCGAAGACAGAACTATTAGGAATGAGAACTGGTAGTTTTACACGTTACTAAAGCATTAAGGCATTTATCAGTCTTTCAATGACAGTGTTAGTTCTTTTGAGTGCAAGGTCTGTATGACTTTTTTTTTTTTTTTTTAAGTATTGGAAAAAGAAGTTGTGCAGAGGCAATGTAAGATCCTACAGTATAGGAGAAAGTATTTTAGCATTAAAAATTTCAGCTGCATTGTTTCTATGATTCATTTAAGTCAGTTAAGGACTTCAAATCCTGTTTAAATAGAGACTCTGCTATTGAGCCCGTGCATATATATACAGATACCATGACATGCAGAATTTGTATGCAAGCATCGAGACCGACTCTGAACTTTTTGATGTTACCTTATGGCTTTGGTGTCATTGCATTCTGAAGGCGAGCTTTCCCTGATAAAGATTCCTTTCCTGTCCTTCATTTTATATTCCTTTCCTGTCCTTCATATGTTACTTCATCTATTTATTTAATTTTTTATAGTCTGTATATAAAATAAAAATGCTTCTAGATCTAGATCCGCATTGTGTTAGTCATTAATGTGTAAAAAGGGTGCAGTTTGATACTTTTGTGCATAAATTTCCTTTTGTCTACACTGGACACAACCAATTAGGTCAGTCTGCCAAGAAACGGTTACCTGGGTGCCGTTGATAAAATGTTAGATGCTTGAATACAATGACATGCAGAAGTCTTCTGGCAAGCAGTTTTGCATTGAATGTGAGATTTGCATGTTGTAAACGAGAGTGGGTCCATTAGCTGATAAGCTCAACTGATATATGGCATCTTTATGAGTCACTGAGGGACAATAAAATCCGGTGATTTAGCCGTGAGAAAGAAGTCTTTTAACCCTCAAAACCTTTGCCAACGTCAATGGCAATATCATGTAGCAACCTGATTTGGTTTATGCCACATCAGTGTTTACTGACATTACCAACTCACTTCTCAATATCTATAGCTAGGTTCTCAGAACTAGTGTTGAACAGAACACGGGTGGATTGCATTACTTTACTTAAAGCAATTTACGATTTTCACCTGGCGGACAACAAAACAGAAGAAAAATCCCATGGACTTGAATTTGAATTCAATGAATTTTACAAGAGATCTTTCAAATCATTTCACAGAGATTGCACTCACAAAAAACGATTTCTAGCTGAAGAAATATTTTAGAGCTGAGCATAAGATAATGAAAAAATACAATTCTCCATAGAAATTTCTCCATATTTTCCATGACCTTTTAAGATTTTATACATTTCCATGACTTTATTCCAGGGCTGGAAATC
Organism: Myxocyprinus asiaticus; assembly: GCF_019703515.2. Lineage (NCBI taxonomy): Eukaryota > Metazoa > Chordata > Actinopteri > Cypriniformes > Catostomidae > Myxocyprinus > Myxocyprinus asiaticus. Next base: position 8,299,929 of record NC_059373.1, on the reverse strand, counting down.
ACAATTTAAAAATTCCCTAAAATATACGGGTTTTCCATGATGACAACCCTGTGCAAACCCTGTACATTTATGTTATGTTTGAGACACCTATGAAGTTCGCAGGAAATCGTCTTAGCAGTATTGGGTTTTCTAATGTCCTTGTGTTTTTAGTGTCATGAGCTCAGAGTTCGGGTGAGTGCTCGGGTGAATGAGTAACAGTTCAGACTGTTCACTCTGTGAATCTAGGTCAGTTCATCTGGACCCGGCTCTCTGTGTGTCACGTCACTTTTTCTGTCTGTAGCTCCTCCATTACGGCAGCATGTCCAACAGTACTCTGAGTTTGATTCAGTTTGAAATGTGAGGTCAAGGGGTATGGAGTTAAAACAATAATTAAAGTATTTGAATGTGAAATCTGTTAATTTGAATTCTAGATATGTGACATTTAACAAAACTGAAGATTTTTGCTTCATGTTTTATAAATGTGTATTTTTAAACAGCAGATTGTTTTGTTTGGAATTTTTCATAGGGGGAATTAGCTGTAAAAATTCAAATTGCAGAATTCCAGGTTCAAATTTTCAGATTAAGATGAAATTACGAACTCCAAATACAAATCTCTCACATTCAGATCTCGGAAATTCAGATCGTAAACAAACTAGACCAAAGCTGAGTTATTTATTGCATTTGAATTTAATGTATATTCTTATTTTTGTATTTATTTATTAATTTTAATTTCAGGTTGAAGAAGAAGTCTCAGTCAGTGGACATCCCTGATGAGGGTTATGCTGGTTCTCTTGTCAAAGACCCGCTGGCATCACCCATCATTCCTAGTGTGGCCAGAACAACCATTACTGAAGAACATGGCATCAGTACCACCAACATACAGAAGTCTCGTAGTCCTCGCCGTGGAGAACTCAAACGAGGATATACCGTAGGTACATGACATACTATTTAGTAACTTTACAGCCCTTCTGAGATTTGTATATAAAACATGAATTGTAAGGGTTTCTGTATGAATATGGGACAGTGCGAGATGTGTGTGTGTGTGTGTGCATTCTGCATGCGATTGTGTGTATGTGGGTATTTTCACTTTGTGGGGACCAAATGTCCCCATAAAATCATTATGTCTATGGAAAGTCCCCATAAAACATGGAAACCAGTGTTTATAAGTGTGTGTGTGAGTGTGTGTGTCATAGTCTAACCCATTCATTTTTCTCTCTCTCTCTCTTTCTGTGTAAGAATGTGTGTGAGTGTGTGCGTGGGTGAGAATCTTTTGCACTCTGGATGTTTTATAGTCTCACCCCTTCATTTCTGTGTGTGTTTGTTCAGCATTGTGGCTGATATATAGATTATATTCAACACATAAAAAAATTGCTCTGTGTTACGGTCTTTCCCATTAATTTCCTTTGGTCAGTCAATTTTGACCACTAACAGCCATGGTGTTGCATTTATTTTTTTTATGACCACTTAGACTTATCAAATGAAGTCCACATTTTTATTTTTTTCAGATTGCATATCTAAATAAAGTCACCAAGATCTGAACCACTCAGATTGAGGAAACCATTTTTATTTAAAAAAAACTAAAATGAAATCGGTAAAAAATGACAGAACAGAAGGTGATGTGCATAATTTTTGCGATGTTAAAATACTGTCTCTTATACTAGATAAATATGCAAAGACAGCTGTAAGTCATTCATAGGTTGATTTCCCGGAAACACTGTGTCTATGTGGCTCTGTCAAACATTGATCTCTTTGTTTGTGTAACCAAGCCAGCCCAGTACAGACCATTTCAAGAATGTAAACCAAAGCAAAGGAATTAGAATGGTCCAAACGTATTTCCGGATCCTTTCAACAACGTCTCTTTTTCAAGGTAAGCCAGACCACTTGGCACCCGTCTTTGGAATACTCTTGGACAATTTGGGCAAGCGTCATGTTACCAACGTAAACAAGCATAATGAAAGTGCAGCTCCTATCTACTTGAATACGGAAAGACCGAAAACGGTTGGTCTAGATTACGATAAAAAGGACATATTTCAAATAAGCATTAAAATCTGACAACACTGTGTGGCAGGGTGAGCAAGAGATGGACACAGTGGGTGTGGCATCAGGCCTCGGAGAGGCATTTATTTAAAATGTCCATAACAAAGGGGAATCTGGGGTCTTCGTGGTGGAAAGGGCTATGTGAAGAAAGAGTAGTGAAGACAGGGGAAGGTCCAGGTGATAGTGGGCGGGGTCCCGGCGGCCACAACACACTCCCCACCTTGGTCTGAGGCACGTGGGACGGTGGCTTCACTCGAGTTGCCCAGCTTCCCTGAGCCTTGGCACTTGAGGGGAAAAGGGGCCTGACAACCTGGCCCGTCGGCCACGACGAATGCTCCAATCCCCGGCGTCACATCTAACTCACGCGGAGGTTCCGGGGTGCAGGTCCGGCGACGCATCTAACTCGCACCGGACCCTGCCTGCTCCATTCCTGGACCTGCAAAGATGCCAGCAGGTAGAGACTGGTCTCACTGAGGGGAGGCGCGCTCGGTGTTTATAGGCGCGGTGATGAAGCTCTTCATTGGGTTCAAATGAACCCTATCACATGCCGCCAAACAGGGAAAAGTCACAGCGGGCGACGATGATCCATGGGAGGGGCGTGTATATGGTATTATAAATTGGGCATCTTTAACTCAAATTACGCTAAAAAATGCAATTTTACCATCTTGTATAGCTGCCTTTGGGCGTTCCAATTTCTCCCATTCATTTTAATAGAAGTGGCCCGTCTCTGCTAAATATTCTCTGTTTTGACAAGCAGGAAATGTTCATGGAACAATGACGTAATTTGATGTCACCAACGAACAGTCCTTGAAATAACCTATAGCAACATTGACTCAACCAATACTGTAAGTTTGGGGTGAGCTAGTTGCACCCAATTTGTCTGACCAATGGCAGATGGGGAAGTCCAGACTGAACTTTGGCATTACCTTTTGATGGACAGTAATATACAGTATGTTCCTATAGTAGCGAGATCAGTAGTGGGTTCAGGTCTTGTGGGACTTGTTAGTTATGCTTAATCCAGTGTTGGCACAGGAACTGGCTGACTGGCCCCATGGTAAAGAGGAAAATTACACCTTTGAGACTGTAATCAGAGGAGAAAAAGAGGATCTCATCAATCTGTGGATCTGCAGACACACACACACACACACACACACACACACACACAGGGTAATTACACCTTCTTAAGTCGCAGAAGGTGCTTCACTCTTCAGACTAAATAGAGCACCCTTACTCTAACCATAATGGGCACATTTTAACCCTCTGACTGTTACATCATGGTGAATCTGCTGGCATTTCAAGGGGTTATATTCTGTCTTTTATCTGATCAAATGAGTAAGCAATCTTTTTGGACTGCCTTTTGGTGCAGTATATGAATCTGGTTAGCGTTTTTTCAGGCAACATCACAAAACTAATCTTTTATTCTGTAGAAAATGTGAAGAACCTTTCTCTTGTAAATCAAGCATATAAGAAGCAATCTCTTGTAACTTCCTATGATAATTTGGCAGATACATTACCACTTTAAGCATGATCCAAATATTTTTTAGCTGCAATATGATAAATAAATAAAAATAATAATAATAATAATAATAATAATAAAGATTAAAAGGTAATGAGCAGATTTAACCAATATTTACATGTAACTTTATAACCACCAAGTGGGGGTGGGGTGGTCCCCAAAGTTCTCAGTCCCCCACAGGTCTACAAATTTCACATTTCCAAAACAAAGGATGGCAGGGGAAGAGTCAGTTATAGTCATGAGGACAGTGATACCTGATTGAATGATTCAGAAATATTAATCAGGAATGAAGAGCTACCTAAATGATCAAACCCAATCCTAACCCTACCACTAAACCTAACCCTAACAACTCACGTCCACTAGGTTTCCAAAATCCACAGCTGGGCCTGATGGTAATTACCAAATTTCAATACAGCATTGGCCTGGAAACATGCAGCTTCACATCCTGTTTGGCATTCTCATCAAGTCGTCATCCAATCCATTAGGGCGTAACTGGGAAACAATTTGGAAATTAAAAGATCCATCTGATTATTTATGTGACAATTGGTCTGAATATCATGCGAGCCAAAATTGGTGAACATTGGACAAAATTTGTAGGAGAAGAAGCGAAATAAACAAAATGTTTTGTTAAATTCCAAGATGACGAAAAATCTAGTCTAGACTGAAATAGAAATCATCTTGTTTTTGTTTTTATTCCCAGGGCCATGCCAAGGAGGGGAAATGAATTGTGCTTCTAGATCAAACAGTGCAAAACTTAGAAACATAAAAATAGTTAGCTAGGAAGTTCACCATTAATGATGCACTGAAATAGCGAGGTGTGCGATACTAAACGTTGAATTTCCACTTGTCTTAGGTGCCGTTCACTTCAAATGTGTTTTTGCGGCCGTCTACAGTGTTTTTTTATTATTTTGTATGTGCAAGATGGGTGCGCTTGGTCGCACCCACATGTGGCATAACTACAGGCAGTGCAGGGTGTGCAGGGAGAGAGGGGGCCCGTGATAGCCACCCGATGGTCAGTGCAAAGGAGGGAAGAGCCCCACCCCACCACCACCAGAAAACTAAAACGGCCGAGTGGGAACACAATAACATAAGTGTGTTGTGTCCTCAGGTGTGTATGCAAATCTGTACATTTGTGCATCATTTTGTGCATCAGTTAACCTCACTAGCAAACAGTAATTACCTCAGCCAGATTTTCCCCAAAGAACAGATACTGGTGATTTTTGTGACATCCCAGCTCTATTTCAGTGACTGCTTATGTTTCCCAGGGCTGACATCAGCCTCTGGCTGTACTTCAGTCTCATGGGACTGTTGTTCGGGGACTGCACTATTTCTCCAGAATTGGGGCGTCTCTCCCAATTAACCATGTAAGTAAGTATGTAGAGAAAATCTTTTAATTAAAGCACCTTGATTTAGATCTCTGCTGGTGTAGTGTACTGGATATCATATGTCAGAGTAATTAGACTCTTATTCATGATCTTTTGTTAGCAGTCTCATGCAATTCCACATATTTATTTTTATTATATAAGGAATAGTTCACCTAAAAGTGAAAATTCTGTCATTATTTATTCACCCTTATTTTGTTCTAAACCCACATGAATTACTTTCTTCTGTGGAACACCAACTGAGATTTGTGAATTCATTTTCAGTTAGATGATTTCAATACAATAGCAGTTAGTAGTGATTCGCTTTAAAGCGAGCATTATAGAATCACGTTACTATACTGTACCTATATTTTTGCAAAATTATTTTTTCGTGGCTTGTTGTAGCCTATGTATCGTGGCTGTTTCCTGGTGAAATGAACACTAGAGGCGCTACAGCAACAATTTTATTTCACAAAAACATCACCACTAAAACGGCAAATTATCAGTTTAACAGATTAACACCTACTTTTCATGCTGTTTCTTACATTGTGCTATTTTATGACATCTAAACACTTTTAGAACAGGAGCATGACTTGTAATGCAATATATTTTAATGTTTGCATTACATAACCATCCACGTTTACAAGCTTGTTGAAGTGAGATCAAATTGCACAGTAGCTCAACTGATAGAGCATTGCACTTGCAATGCAAAGAACCAGGATACAAGTCCTGAAGAGCACACAAGCCGAAAGTGTCATAGAATCACCACAAAATGAAGTGGTTTCTTATGCAGTTATTTATTTCACATTTGCTTTTGACACTGTTGGTTAGGTTTAGGTTTAAGGTAGGGATGTAGGTTTTGTCGATTTAAAACTCGATAAAGCAGTAAAAAAATGTCACCACTTTCATGTAATTTTCATGAGATCAGACTCCATAAAATTGGTCCATGCAACACGTGCATCGTATTCCAAATATTTTGAAGGCATGGAATCACTTTGTAAGATGAACAGATTAAAATTAAAATCGTTATACACTCTCAAATCATCAAATCATTGATTAACTCCAGTAAACAGAGAACAAATAAAGTATTTTGACACATTAATAACATCAAACCTCAAATTTTGTAATTATAATGATAAGATATTCAGACATTTTTACGTGACACTTAACACTGTCTACACCGGACGTGTGCGTGATATAAAAAATGTATTGAAGCCATTATAATCAATGACGCTGTCTACACTGGAAGCGTCCGTTGTGGCACGCTGTGTCGCGCCGACAGTAAACGGGTGTCCCGTTCCATTTTGCATTGCACATGCTGGTACTATTCTTGCCAACAGCACAAATAAACAGTTTAGAATGTTTGTGTCAACGCGTCCAGTGTAGCCAGCCTCAGGTTGTTGCATTGCATCGTGTCAAAGGACGTGCCCGATGTAGACAGGGTGTAAGCATCCAAATACTTTTTGAGGCCTCTGTAAAAGTCTTAGCAGATGCCTTAGATCTGGGACTTTTCCCATAGGCTTTAGAAATTATTACATGTTCCTAGATATTGCTCTTGCATCTAATGGGTCTGGCTGTTCTATAAACATGTTGGTCAGCATGTTTTCTGTTTTCAGAATCTTCAGGGGTTAAAAGAAAAAGCACAATGCTCTAGACTTTTTAAGCCTTTTATAGCTGTGTATATTGGAGATTGAACCGAATACACACACACAACACACACACTAAACTCTCACACTCACAAGAGTAATCTTCTGAAGTGAAGTGCAAAGGACGTTGAACTCTTGTAGAAATGCATTACAAGAGTGGATGGAAACTGGGAGAGAGTTATTGCCCAGTTCAATCTATTTTATATCAAATGTTACATATTTATTTTCTTTTGGATGATGTTGTGAAAGCTTCCTGACATCCTTACCATTTTCAAAGGGTGATTTTGTTTTTTAAGTAATATAATGCCATACTGGCAGGCATCTACTAGTTGAGAATCACACTGTGTAAATGCAGATAATAGCAAATGTGATTTTCATCCAGTAACCATTGGCTGCCTTACTGTTTTGTCCCTGTCTGGCTCTGAATAGAATTTTATGAGTATAATGGCAAGCTTTCACGATAGTAGTTATTCTCTGATGTGGATTTTTTTTTTTTTTTTTTTTTGCTGCATTAATGCATTTAAGGTATCTTTTGCTTTCTCTAAACGAGTTGTGAACGATGTCAAGACACTACTGAGATGAGCCAGCAGAGGGTGTGTTGCAATAAACTTATATCTCACAGCATAGCTATGTACTTACAAGTAGCATATTAATGAACTGTAAACAGACCAAGTTAATAAATTAGATCAAAACATAGTATTGTATTTTTCTATGGGAACATCATCTTAGCAGAAGACCAGGGATTTTTGTATTATTAACTTTAATTATTAACAAATATTTCATTACATAATATTAATAAAATAAACATATTATATTATACAACCCCAATTCCAAAAAAGTTGGGACAGTATGAAAAATGCTAATAAAAGCAAAAAGGAGTTATTTGTAAATATATATATTCACCCTTTGCTATATTGAAAGCACTACAACTAAACATTATATGATGTTTTTCCTTGTGAATTTCCTTGTTTTGTTTTTTGATGTACAGTAATTTCAAATCAGAAGTTTGCAACACACTCCAAAAAGTTGGGACAGTCGAGTGTTTACCACTGTAAAACATTGCCATTTCTTCTAATAACACTTATTAAGCATTTAGGCACTGAAGACACAAGTTTGTTAAGTGGAATTTTCCCACATACATCCATTATGCAGGTTTTCAGCAGCACAATTGTACGGGGTCTTCATTGCTGTGTTGTGCGCTTCATAATGCACCATACATTCTCAGTTGGAGATGGTCAGGACTGCAGGCAGGCTAATCTAGCACCGCACTCTCTGCTTATTTGGCCAGTATGTGGTTTGAAGTTGTCCTGCTGAAAATTCCGGGACATCCCTGGAAAAGATGGTGCTGGATGGCAGTATATGCTGCTCCAAAATTTGTACGTATCTGTCTGGATTAATGGTGTTCTCACAGATGTGCGAGTTACCCATGCCATGGGCACTGACACACCCCTGGCTCATACAGACGCTGCATTTTGGACCTGACACTTATAACATGCTTGGATGGTCCTTTTCCTCTTTGGCCCAGATAACACGACGGCTGTGTTTTTCAAAAACTATTTGAAGTGACTCACTGGACCAAAAAACACTGTTCCTTTTGTTCTACTTTCTAAGATGAGACTGAGCCCAGAGAAGTCGGCAGTGCTTCTGGACAGTGTTGATGTATGGCTTCTGCTTTGCATTTGCGGGGCAGTGGTAGCTCAGCAGTTAAGGCTCTGGGTTACTGGTCAGAAGGTCGGGGGTTCAAGCCCCAGCACCGCCAAGATGCCACTGTTGGGCCCTTGAGCAAGGCCCTTGACCCTATCTGCTCCAGGGGCGCTGTATCATGGCTGACCCTGCACTCTGACCCCAGCCTAGCTGGGATATGTGAAAAAAAGAAGAATTTCACTGTATATGTGCAAATGTATAATGTGACAAATAAAGAAAATTATTATTAATTATTATTATTGTAAAGTCTTAACTTGCATCTGTGGATCCCAAGTTATCCCAAGCCTATGTTCATGATATCCATTACAGATGAATGATGTTTTTTAAGACAGTGATGTCTGAGGGATCAGAGATCACGTGCATTCAGAAATGGTTTTCGTCTTGCCCTTTACGCACCGAGATTTGACCAGATTCCTTGAATCTTTTAACTATATTGTGCACTGTAGAGGGTGAAATGCCCAAAATCCTTCCAATTTGTCTTTGGGGAACATTGTTCTCAAAGTGCTGGATTATTTGCAGAGGCACCTGTTGGCAAATTGACAAGTCTCGAATGATCCTTGCTCTTGAGGGACTAGGCTGTTTTTGGAGACTCCTTATATACTATGACACGATTGCCTCATCTGTTTGACATCTCCTGTTTTACAGTGCCTTGTTATTTCAACTCGTCAAATTGTTATTAGTCTTAAATTGCCTCTGTCTCAACTTTTTTGGAGCATGTTGCAATCATCTGACTTGAAATTACTGTACATAAAAATAAAAAAAAAATGAAATTCACAAGGCAAAACATCATATAATGTGTAGTTGTAGTGCTATCAATATAGAAAAGGGTGAATATAATTAGCAAATAAATCCTTTTTGCTTTTATTAGCATTTTTCATACTGTCCCAACTTTTTTGGAATTGGGGTTGTATTTAAATGTACATGATTTATAATTAGCCTATGTAATGTTTATGCCTTATTGACAAAAAAGTAAAAAAAAAAAAAAAAAGAATCCACAAAAGTAAATAAATAAATAAATAAATATTTAGAAATTACAAAACATAACAGTTATTTGTGGTAAACCTGTGTTTTTCTTGTAATAGAAGTGTATGAGGTCTATTAGTTTGCACCAGTTCAAGTTGTCATATTTGATGTCAAAGCTGTAAACTTGTGCAAGATAGGTGTGTAGTCGAGCTATTTAAGTGATATATTTTACACCTTTTTCTGCAGTTTAAGCAGATTACATGGAATATATCACAGATTTATTACAGCAGCAAAATGAGGCCGCTATGCTCGTGCAAGGATAATTGGTCGCAATATATGAGGCATTGTATTTCACTATTTAAACTTCACTGGACTCATTTCTCATTTGTAGATTAATTTTAAAGTGATTTATTCATATTCCAGGCAGGCTGGATTATTGCTGTAATAGATGCACCATCCTATGTTAGAACATGCTGAAACATTGAGTCCACTTAGATCTGGGAGGAAAAAGGGGAAGGTTTAGTGTGTTGTTAAGTACATTTTAAATGCTTTGTGACATTTTAATTAACATCTGTCACATTCTCACAGGCGCTGTTTGAAAGTTGATGTTTCTAAAGAAAACAAATTCTCTTTTTGTACAGTATATAACGACTGTTATCTGCAGTTTAATGACTTAGGAAAAATAAACCTCATGCCATTAAAAATAACAGTAAGTAATTATATAAAAGAGTTTTACATTTTCTGTGGAAAATATAAGTTGTGCTTGTCCCTGCAGAACTCACCACCACAATGCTAGGGTGTAGTGGGTGGTTGCCAAGGCATTGCTAATGAAACCGTGCCTGTTCTCTCACGTTAATATGCGCTCACTGGCTAAACTTCCGCCAGCTGTCTTAAAGAGACAGTACTGTTTTAGCTCTTGTTCTGCATATCAATCTTAATACTTGTAAATAGTACAAATTATGCATGTAAACAATAAACATGTAAAAAAACAAAACACATGTATGCAATATAATATATGCAATTCCAGGACATCATATTTATTTATTGTACTTAAGGCAAAAGGTTGAGAAACACTGGCTTAGAAGAATCCATAAAGTCCATATGGCTTCACAAACTGAAGATATAGCAGTTTTGTCAGTCACACTTTGTGAATGGCTATTTTATGATCTGCATAAATCAATATGCCTTCAACCTCTCTTCATAATCAATTTCCACTCTTTACAGCTCAATTAAAAGCTATCAGGCCACTCGAGAATGAATAGAATTGAGCACCTTATGGAGAGAGTGACAGGCGTTTGGTTGGCAGTGGTTTATAAATCCATGTAATGATTCCGGATGCTGCTCCACTTGCTGCTTATATGACAGGTGATGGCAACCACCTGACATTCTGTTAACGCCTACTTTTTCACAGTCCAATCAATTCTAGATGGTTAAAATCAAGTATTTCATTATGAAATATGTGAAATTATTAAAGCTGAAAGGGTAGCAAGTGGCAGCGTATATTACTTTAAAAAGGCTGTTTTTGTACTTTAAACTTTAAAGGGATAGTTCACCCAAAAATGAAAATTCTCTCATTATTTGCTCTTCTGGCTGTGACCTACTTGCCTCAGTTCTCGTGCGTTTCCAATGCCAATGCGATTACCTCACACTCGCGTACTGCTCGTGATCGGAAGCATGATTTAGAATTAAAAAAATAACTTAAATATTTATATTTTTTTGCCCCAAAAGTGATCGTATCACTTTAGAAGACATTTATTTATCCGCTGGAGTCCTATCGATTACGTTTATGCTGACTGTCTGTGATTTTTGGAGCTTCAAAAGAGAAATCTCCATTCACTTGCATTTTAAGGACCTAGTGAGCTCAGATATTTTTATTCAAATGTGTTCTGGTGAAGAAAGAAAGTCATACACACCTGGGATATCATGAGGGTGAGAAAATAATGAGAGAATTTTCATTTTTGGGTGAACTGTCCCTTTAAGTCTTTATGACATCAGTTATGATTGGTGAACCTCTGCATGCTGGTATAGTTCATATTTCTTGGAAAATGATATTATATGGCTCCTAACACATATACCGCAGCAGTTCTGAGGTGAAATTTCCACTGAGTTGTGCTAAAAATAAGTAAAATTATCTCCTATCTAGTTTTTAATCAACCATAAACCTTAAACCTAACCGATAGTGTCATAAAAAAAAAAAAGCAAATGTGACATGAAAATCGCAAATGCTGAAGCAACCACATCATTTTGTGGTGCTTCTTTAAAACTTTCAGATTACGTTTTGACTCTATAAGTTGAGCTAGTGCACAATTTGATCACATGTAGTTGGTTAAGTAATAAAAACGTAAAAATGCATGATCGTTTCAAGTCATGCACTTTAGTTAAAGTGTTTTGATGTCATAAGATATCATTGTTTGAGGAGCAGGACGATAAGTGCTTATGAACTAATAATCTAGCGTTTTTCTCATGATTTGTGTCAAGGTGAGCGTTAGTAGTTTATCAAACACTTATTTCAAAATTAAAGAGCAAGGAAATCCTGTTTTCCACGATGTGGCCTTTTTATTACTTAGCTTAGACTGCTGGCTCTTGCAATTTCTTTAGGATTGGACATTTTATGGGACAAATGGGACACCGTAGTGTAAATTAGTCTCCATGTGTCCATGTGAATCCTCAGCACCTCCCAGCTCTGAGCTCAGGTAGTTTGATGGAGGAGTCCTTGGGGTCTCATTTATGTTGAAATGTGCAGCTGGCATTTCAAACAGTCCTGCTACGCTGTCTTTAATCTGGGCTTACATTGACTGAAAATGAATTTAATGGGAACTCCAACTTCCTTTTATCAATGGATAACGAAGAACATGTTAAAAAGAGGCCGGTCAGCCTCATCATCCCATGGATATTCTTTTAATTAGCAGAAATTCGTTATGCATACTCACCCTAGTTTCTCTATAGATGGCTATTACAAAATTACACTAACCATAGTGATAACAGTCGATGGTTTCCTTTTGAAGAACTTGTCTTGTCTTTGACAAATGAATAAAATGTCAAGCATTGATATTATCAGATATATTCCCCAAGGCCAATTTTTAAAAAGCATTGAGTTTTTATTATTTTTTATTTTTATATTTTAGTGCAGGAATGCTTAGTCCTGCTCCTAAAGGTCTTCCTTTCTACAAAGTTTAGTTCCAACACTTCCAACTAAAGCCTGGAGTTCCTCTGTACTTGTCAAGTGCACCCTAGCTGTACTATACTTTGATTTGCAGGTAGTGTTGCATTTGATTAGAATTGAACTTAAACTCTGTAGGAAGCCCGTGCCACAGTGGACACCTTCCATTCTCACCCAAAGACCCTTCACCCCTGTTGGTGAGTGTCTGTGAAAGGCATCTGCTCCCAGGCATCAGTCAGAGGGACATTTCCGCCCACTGGTGGGAACCTGATTCTAAAAATACCCTGCAATTACCAAAGGTGCCAAGACAGTGTAACACTCAGTGATTTGTTGTCCTAAGCAGTCAGAAGGGGATGTCTGTAGTGATTTCATATCCTTTTAATTCAGTATTCACAATCTGCTTGTGTCAGTTACAGATTCAGTCCATGTTTGGGTACTGTGCTGCTCATTCACAGAATGTGCAACGCTGATTTCACTTGTGCCTGTAGTCTTCAATAATTAGCTGTTTTAAATGGAAGTCACAATCTGCAATTCATGGATAATAATGGATTCAAAAAATAAAAAATAAATAAAAACAAATGGAATAGTCACAATAGAAGTCTGTTGTTTGCATTATTAAAGAAGGCATTTGTAGCATCAGTAGTTGTGTGCCAGTGTTAGCTGTAATTTTAATAATAGAAAAAGCCTTGTTTCATTAGACGAGAGGCTCTAAACACGTCATTTTGGGTTCATCACCTACGCCATCCTTCTCTGGGAATCCATGAGAGCTTAATGAGCTCTATTTGTATAGATCTACATCTGATTGTTTATTGGATATTGGGCTTTCAATCAATGTATTTTTGTCCAACCTGGAAGCTCGGCTGCTCTTTATGATGATTGGCAGAGCTCTCAAATGGGCTGGACTGTGCTATACAAACGGCTAATAATGGAAATGGTGATGTACGTGATTGACAGCATTTGGAATGTAAAAGCACCACTAGTGGTCATTGACTCACGCACAGTTGTTTACACTCTGACGTAACATTTCTTTTAGCTTTTTTTAGATTAGTTAATTATTTTCGTTTAATAATTTCACTGTTTGAGAAGGAGCTTCAGCAGCTTTGGAAGCAACATTGAAGACACAGAAATGACACAAAAACAAAATGCAGTCCCAGTGGGAGACAAAAAAGTGTGTGTGAGAGTATGGAAAGATGCTGCTAAATGTAAGTAAAGTGTTTATAACAAAAAATCTTTTTCATTGATTTACATTATGTGTAAAGCCACAGTTGATGCCCAAGTCAAAATTGACCTGTGAACGCAAAAGATGTAACAATTTTAAAAAAAATGGTTATAGCTCTTAACAAGTTTATTTAAAAATCTGGGGAAAAAATAATTATGTGTATTTTTATAGTCATGACAAAGTCACAAAGTTTGGTTTACATGCTAAAAACTAAGTGGTATTTAAAAATTATTATCTACCTCTCCTGGGTCAAAAATGACCCGAATGTAATAGGAGAGTTAATTTTGATGTTATCTCATAATTATGACTTTTTGTCTCATAAGTATGACTTAATATCTCATGTATGATTTACGAAAGCACAATTAAACTACCAAGAAGAATTACAATGAGCTATCTAAAATACATTGGCATACTGATCTTTCAGAAAAAGAACTCGGCACTCATTACAGGTCAATAAATTTGTGAACGTACCCAAGTAGTTCAGAACTTGAAGAGATAGTTCACCCAAAAATACATCTTTAACTCAAGTTGTTCAAGAGCCCCTTTCTTTGGTGGAACACAAAAGGAGATTGTGCATTACAGCCTCAGTCGCCATTCACTAGAATTATATGGCTAAAAGATGCAGTGAAATGTGACTGAGGCTCTTTAACATTTTGTATACTTTGTATTCCACTTAAGGCAGAAAGTCAGTACGGATTTGAAACAACATGAGGGTATTAGAAAAAAATTGGGTATGGGTTTTAATTGAAGTCAGCCAAATGCTAAACCATTATGCAAATCAAACTCAAATGCAGTAACAGTTGGCACACCATTTTTAACCCCACATAAGTATGCTAAAATAGACATAAAAATGACATTTATACCAATTCACAAATGGTTTCATGGTGTTTTCTAATAGCCGGGACACTTAGATACACAAGCCAATACTGAAGTCCCAGTAGACCTAGCTGGTAAGGTGTATCCAAGTGACCTGTGTGGAAGTGACAGCGGTAGCCAGAGCAAAGAGCCACTCCCCAGTGTGCTTGCTGGGCAACCGGGCTGCAGCCTCTCTCTCTCTCTCTCTCTCTCTCTCTCTTGCTCTCTCTTGCTCTCTCTCTCTCGCTCCGCGGCTGGCGCTAACAGACAAATGCGAAGAGGAGAGGAGATGCGAAGAGAGCGGAAGACCATGACTAGCGTAACACACTCTCTCCCTGGTTTACTTTCAGACACCGGGCAGAAAAAGAGTGCATTGGAGAGGAAAGATGTGCGCCGGATATCCTTCCAAAAACCTAAAGGCACCATGGAGTATGTGGTGAGTACGAGATCTAGTTCAGGTGGCTGTGTTTACATTATGCACCGGTGTGTGTGTGCTTGTGTGTGTGCTTGACTAAGGATGAATGTGTGTAAACACAACCACATGTATGTAATTAAGTCTAGAATGGAAATTTGAGTGTGTGTGTTGTGAGGTATAATTAATTTAGCTGATTTGTACGTGATGCATGCATGCTGTTATTAAGAGATGCTGGAATGAGTTTAAAGGGATAGTTCATCCAAAAATGACAATTCTATAATTTACTTATGTTGTTCCACACATTTATGACTTTCTTTCTTCCATGTAACACAAGAGGAGATGTTTGGCAGAATGTGAGGGGCTGACTGCCTTAGTCACCATTCACTTTCATTATAAAGAAGATGCAATGAAAAGTGAATGGTGACTGAGACTGTCATTCTGCCTAACATCCCATTTTGTGTTCCATGAAAAAAATAGGAAGTCATATGTGTTTGGAACAACATAAGAGTGAGTAAATGATGACAGAATTGTCATTTTTGGGTAAACAATCCCTTTAATTGCTGGTATTTTACATAAAATAAAGCAATCAAGCAAAACAATTTTAAACATGAAAATATGAAGACGTTCACATACAATATCAGTTGTCAAAATACTTGATTAATGATGAATGTATGTAATTATGTTTGGACTAGAAATTTGAGTATGTGTGTATTTTTCTGATTTGAGCACATTGTGTGCATACTGTGATGTTGTCATGCTAGAATGACTTTAATTGCTGTTTTTCATGGTAGTATACCTGCTGTCTTTAGAAAGCAATGATTCATGATATTTTAAAAAGATACACAGCATGCATAATAAAATGACTCTCCTATAGGGTGTTGTGTGAGCATTTAAGGTCTTTTCTCAAAAATGCCCTTCATCCCACATTTATCATCTTTAGGGAAAAAGAGGAAGAGAGAATGGGAGAGAGAGATCTCTCAGTCCTTTTCCATGTGCTCTTGAGATGACCTCAAATCAGGTGGTGACTTTCTCCATGGTAACAGTGGCATTGCCGGGGATGCTGGGAGAGGGAAAGAGAGGGAGGAGTGATGGGGTGGCAGCTGACTTGTGATTCAGTCTAGCTAAACCTTTAACACACAGAATAGTGTTGTGTCAAGACAGTCTTTGTAACCCAGCACGTCAGACACCATCAGAAGAAAATGTATTAAGGGTGATGTGTGTATTGTTAAAATACTTTCCCCTATCCCAGCTGAATACGCAAATAAGGCCTCTTGCAAGTTGATTCCCCAAATAATTGTAAACTGTGTGGCTCTGTGGTGTTTAAAAGCATCGTTCAGTTTGAGTATCCCAACCAGCCTGACACAGTAACATTAATTCAAGCAGTGGCGTGAGCTTGGGGCTCTGCTATGTGATTGTCCAACCAATGGAAGTGTTTGGGAAACCTGTTTGAAAACAGTCATTCTCAAAATCATTATTTTTCCCGTTTCAATTCCGTTTTGGGATGCTAGTAGCACAGAAAAGAGCCTTCTTTAGCATTAATAATAAAACAATTAAGTCCACAATGGACAAAAACATTCTCTGTAATAAATTGCTATTGTAATATAATACTCAGTATTCTTAGATTGATTTTAAGTTTACCCTATTACAGAGATTAATCCAGCAAACAAAGCATTCAAAATTAGGATCAGGCCTTGAACATTCTTACATTTTTGTTTTCTTGTATTGAGATGCTTGACATACACAACCAATAATACAGGTGACAATTGTATTATTATTTTTTTATTAATATTATTATTATTATTATTGCAAATATCTGATTCTGCCGATATTTGAATCCGATACTAACAAGGTTTTGATTCCAATGTAAACAAAGTCTTTTCTACACTCAAGATTAATGTATTTCAGTTTCAAAACAAAATTCCATCAAAAAGAGTAATCTTTAATAAAATAAAATAACCTAATATTTTAAGTTTTATTAATTTAATTTAGTTAAACAATACACAATTCAATTTGATGGAGTTATGTTATGAACTTAAAATGCGTAAATTAAAAAAATAGTGTATGCCAGGTTTCAAACGCACCAAATCTTTATTAATATTTTCTGCTGTACATTAAAAGGTTTAAATGCCTGATTTCACTTGTAAAATTCTTAATCTGAGCTTTAATGTAAACAGAATAGATTTTTAGTATGAGCCATCATGGACGTTATCAGTCACAACATAAAACCTAGATTTTTACTACAATGCCTGGCCAAAAAAAAAAAAAAAAAAGTTGCATACTCTAATATTTAGTTGGACCACTTTTATCTTTGATTATGGCACGCATTCGTCGTGGCATTGTTTCGACAACTTTATGCAACGTCACAATTGCATTAATTTTTGGCCAAGATCTTGCATTGATGACGGGACAGTCGAACCACTCCGTAAAGTCTTCTCCAGCACATCCCAAAGACTTTCAGTCGGGTTAAGGTTGGGACTCTGTGGTCACCAATTCATGTGTGAAAATGATCTCTCATTCTCACTGAACCACTCTTTCACAATTTGAGCCTGATGAATCTTGGCATTGTCGTCCTGGAACATGCCCGTGCCGTCAGGGAAGAAAAAAATCCATTGATGGGATAACCTGGTCATTCAGTACATTCAGGAAGTCAGCTGACTTCATTTTATTGCCGCATAACGTTGCTGAGCCTAGATCTGACCAACTGAAGCAACTCCAGATCATAACACTGCTTCCAGAGGCTTGTACAGTGGGCACTATGCATGATGGGTGCATCACTTCATGCGCTTCCCTTCTTACCCTGACGTGCCCATCGCTTTGGTATAGGGTAAATCTGGACTCATCAGCCCACATGACCTTTTTCCATTGCTCCACTTTCCAATCTTTATGCTCCCTAGCAAATTTAAGTTGTTTTTTTCAGATTAACCTCACTAACAAGTTGCTTTCTTGTGGCCACACTGCTGTTTAGTCCCAGTCCTGTAAATTCTCGTCACATTGTGCATGTGGAAATGCTCTTACTTTCACTATTAAACATAGCCGTGTGTTCTACTGTCGATTTTTTACAATCTCCGATCACGATCATTCAAGATTTTTTCCCGACCACATTTCTTCCGTGAAGCTGACGGTTCACCACTATCCTTCCAGGTTTTAATAGTGTGTTGGACAGTTTTTAACCCAATTCCAGTGATTTCAGCAATCTCCTTAGTTGTTTTCTTTGCTTCATGCAGGCCAGGAATACGTCTTCCGAAATGTTTTTTTAATAAATGAGAAGCTACACACTGCATCAGTTAGGGTTAAAAGAATTGTTGCCAGCTGAAACATATTAATCACTGCAAAAATGATCCAATCATAGGCTCTTTAGTATCTGCTTATTTAAATGCAAACAGCAACTTTTTTTGGGCCAGGCAATGTATTTCTGAAAAATACAAATAAGATGGTGCTTGCCAGTACAAAACTGTTCGCTATGATGCTAGAGCATAGTGGGTAGTTGTTAGGGTGTTGCTATGCAACTGCAATGGTTTTCTAGGTTGTTGCTTGGTGGATACTAGGGTCTTCTGTGGAGCTGCTACTGGCCCAAATCAAAAGAGCGGAATCTCTGATAGTCTTATCCCTAGATATGGCTGTGGTCTCTTCTGCAATAGAAGTCAATGGGATTTTATTCACCATTTTATCATGTGCCAGCCAAGGGCGTAACCAGGAAATTACTTTTGGGTGGGCCTCAATAAAAATGGATGGGCCAAATTTTGCCCAATTTTTTTTAACCAAATTTGATCATTTTATATTTTATAAATATAAATTTGAAGTCAAAGAATAATCTCTAATATTCTGGGTGGGCCTCGGTCTAATTTGGCTACGCCACTGGTGCCAGCCAAAAATCGTTAGTCCAATCACTTAAAAAAGTAATGGCACACAAAACAAGCTTCACAATTTGAGGTATCATTCACATTGTATTTGTTGCACAAAGATTGCAGGATGAGTTAAATGCCAAAATAATGATAGTTACGCTTGCTGTAGCCATCATTACTGGCCAAAATTTCTATATTCCATAATTTCTGAAAAAGTTTCTCTGGTATGTAACTGGTTTGAAGGCATATTGCAGAGTTTCCTGAAGGTTGTTTTGTTGCTGGTACTGTTGTCGTTTTGTAACCAAGTCCCCCTTTCTCTTTCTTATTGTCATTGTTGTGAAACTGTACACTTCCCTTCTGTAATTGCACACCCTAAGATCCACACCAACCAATCATAGTGGCCTTGTGACCACAGAGATTGATGTCTTCATCAATCAATGCTCTTAGAGGTAGCAGTTGCTAGCCTACATGCTTTACTTTATTCCTAAAGCTCTGATGGGAATCCCTGTATCTTCTATTAGTTCTTTTCAGTTGTCAGCAGATATTGTGTATGTAGGAGAGAATTTATGATGAAAAACTTACAGAAATACACTTGGCTAGGTGATTAGATCCAAACTAGAAAAATATTCTGGACTTTCTCATTGGCGTGTGATGTTTAATTAATAAATATTATGAAGCATACATGTTTTTGATCTTGTGTTGTCATTTGCTTTGGTTTTATGTAGTGCATTTATATGTATGTACAGTGGATATGCATAGTGTCTGTGTAGTGTGTATATATATATATATGTGTGACTCATCAGTAGACACCAGTTCTCGATTAAGGGTCCCTCTGAAGGATAAATTGAATGCAAGCGGTGAAATGGCCCTCAATTATTTATGTCGGTCTGTTGGGCTGTAAGCGATACCCAATGAGAATCAATGATTTGGATCAGGTGACAGAGTGATCCGGTGATCTGTGATCCTGCCACCCAGGGATTTATCAAAATGTACACATGTCACATCTTGCAGAACTAACCACCAAAAGATGAATTCCTTACTGTCGCCACTGTAGCAAACACAGTCTTTTGAATTGACATTGTTTTAATGTGTGTCTCTAGATAATGGGTGAACTTAGGCTTTTTTAAAGCTGTTTTTACAATAGGATTTCTAGTTGCAAAAGGCTGTTAATTCTCCTGTTTAACTGACCAGAATAATGGCATGCTTTTTAATAATTTGAAAGGTATGATTACTTCCTAAGATGTTACTGCAGAAGCTTGATGATGTTTCATCAAATAATTTCTCAAAATGTGTTTTAAGGTGCCACATTTGTCTAAAAGGCATAGTTTGGCTTTAAATGTTCATAATTGCTATCATTGGCCGTGATATATTTTTCAAAGCTTTTCAGAGTCTGGTGTGGAACCGGCTCAAAGCATCCTTGTGTGCTGTCTTTGTGTGTTCAACCTGACATTTGGAGATTAGAGTGTTTCTTGAATGCTATTTGCAAAGCAAACAATCATCTCCCAGTGGAATTGAAGGTTAGATATTGTAGGATAAATCAAGGTTGATGCTCCAGCTACAGCCACAATAAAACCATGATGTGGACTTAACAAAATGGATATGGTTTGAAGGACATTGGCTTAAACTATTTCATTCTTCTTATGTGCTTTTGTCTATATAAACATTATGGTTGTTTCTCAAACCTGGTGCGATTCATAAAAGCCTCTGCGGGTTCTGAGTAGGGCTGCGAGAGTTAAACTGTTTAATAGTCTAATGTTTCTTCATTTGGAGGTTGTGATGGTTGAATTCAACCTTTCAACCATATCTTTTTACATATGAACCTACATAAAATATGATTATACCATGCAACTAAATGTGGCATTACACATCACTCATAATTGCAATCATCACAAAAACAAGACTTGATCAATTATTTTCTATATAATATTGTGTTTATGCTTTTTCTTCAGACTGATACGATTAAAAGCGATCTCTCTGTACAGATGATGCTCTCTGTATAGGTGGATATACAATAAACTGCACAAGTTGTCACAGGGGTCTTGTATTGTTTCAAGTGCTTAGTCAGCCATGCTACCTGGAAGATAATACTTTAATTTTAGAGCTTTTGTTTTTTAAACCATTGGAACATCCATAACATCTAATGTTTGTTTTTGTGTGTCTCACCTCTAGGTGGAGTCACGTGACACACTCAACAGCATTGCATTGAAGTTCGACACCACCCCCAATGAGCTCGTACAACTCAACAAACTCTTTTCTCGAGCTGTGGTCCCTGGCAAGGTATAGCCTCTTCGTTTTCAGCACAGTCACTGTCTCAAACTCTCATCCAATGCTAAACTTATTCTCACAATTAATTTAAATTTTATACAATGTTAAGTATGTACAACACATATTATAAATTCTGTGTATGTTCCTTTGTAGGTGCTGTATGTCCCTGACCCAGAATACATCTCCAGTGCGGACAGCTCCCCCTCCCTCAGTCCCATCAGCCCCCTCTCGCCCACATCCTCTGAGGCTGATCTGGAGAAAGCCACCACGGTAAGAGCAATCGCGATCTTCAATCACAAGTTTAATGGGAATCATACAAGGGACAGGCTTACATTTACATTTGTCCTGTGAAGTGAAAAACTTTAATTTTAGAATGTACAGGCATGTGATTAAAATGTTTGAATGAGAATTTAGATGCCAAGGTCTATTCATTTGACACATTGCAAATTTTGGAGATACATGGTAGATGGTGTATATAGACTATATTATAGTATAATATATATATTATATTATAGGACACATTTTTTTCCAACAGTGTTCCATTGTAAAGCACTGTAATCCCAAACTGAAAACTCAATTTCCTTAAGCTTTTAGCATTTTATTTTTTAGTTTTTTTGGGTGGATTTTTCCCCTTTTCACCCAATTTGGAATGCCCTATTCCCAGTGTGCTTTTTTTAAGTCCTCGTGGTGGCGTAGTGATTCGCCTAAATCCAGGTGGTGGAGGATGAATCCTAGTTGCCTCCGCGTCTGAGACCATCAACCCGCACATCTTATCACGTGGCTTGTTGAGTGCGTTGCCACGGAGACATAGCGCGTGTGGAGGCTTCACGCCATCCACCGTGGCATCCGCGCTCAACTCACCACGCGCCCCTCCGAGAACGAACCACATTATAGCGACCACGAGGAGGTTACCCCATGTGACTCTACCCACCCTAGCAACTGGGCCAATTTGGTTGCTTAGGAGACCTGGCTGGAGTCACTCAGCACACCCTGGGATTCGAACTAGCAAACTCCAGGGGTGATAGACAGCGTGTTTTACCACTGAGCTACCCAGGCCCCCAGCTTTTAGCATTTTTGATATATAAGCATACATTTTTCCATCATTTGGAACATGGCACAGGAAAATCCAAAAATCAATGTAATATGTTACGTTTTATTAAGGTCCACTGAGTATAATATGAAGTCACATTTTATTCAGCTTGAAACCAGCAAATTAATAAGTGATTGTGATTTCACACTAATGCAATCTTTAATGTATGCAATAGACCATGTAAGTAAAATAGCAGCGCCATGGAGGATCGCTTTGCATAGTTTGCACTTTTACATGGATTCAATTATTTTCCATATACTTTGGCCACATTTTTCATTTGTAGTCGCTGAACTGAGCTGTTCCAATCAAATTCGGCCAGAGATCGAAACTAGTGTTCAAACTTAGAATTGCATAATACATTACTTTACATTTTTGTTGACATGGCTGTTTGTAATGAATGAATGCTAAAATATAAATGGATGTGTCATGCACCCGCTTGGTTCTGGGCACCGAAATGATCAACTGAATGGCTTGTACAGAAATAATTAAAAAAGAAATTAATCAAACCATACTGATGATTTTATTTGGGAATTATCTGTAGAGTGGTAGAAAATGTGATATTTTTGGCTTGTCCTCAAGTCTCCTCATGAACATGTGCCAGACTTGCTCAGACTAAACTTCTGTGATCATCTGTGTTCCTTTTTATTTGCTCCAAACATCATGGCAAAATTATCTTTGCTTTTTAAGCGTTTCAGGCAATTTGCTAAACTACATGACAGCTGTGAATATGTTTACAATAAAACCAAAGAAATATGAGACATCTGCTGTTCTACTTCAGTTCTGGATACACACCTCACTGTCTTTATTAATTGTGTCTAATTATAAGCATATTACATTATGCAACCTCTATGGAATGTGCGAATATGAATGAATTGATAGAAATAATAAATGTTAGCACTATAAATGAGCTGTATAAATGTGGTTTTGATTTATAACGGCACCTGACTATCAGTATCTCTCAATGCATAAAGTACATGTGTGCACACACAGAATGCAGGCCAGACATGACGACATGTAAATATTGGAGAGGTCACACTTGTTGGTCATGAAATTTTCCTGGTAAATGGAAGTCGGACTCGCACTGCTTATTGACCTTTTATCTAGAATGTGGAACAAATGGAGACATTGGGATGGGGCAACAAGAAGAAAGTGTAAATCTTGGTCACACATATAGGGCTGGCTTTGAAGTCAACAGAAATGCATGAATACTTTCTAGTTTTTTGTTTTGTTTTGTTTTGTTTTGTTTCACTTCACTGCGCTTTTTGTTTTGTTTAGTTTTGTTTTGCTTTTTGTTTTATTTTGTTTTGTTTGTTTTCCCACAGTTGTGCGTAAAAACAGACAATGGCTGAGTTTGGAATGGTATACTATCCATTGTCTAACTACTTAAGCCATATGGCAGAAATAGTAAAAGCAGTATGGTAGTATGCAAATCTGAACTCAGACAAAGTCATAGTTGTACAAGGCTGTCTGAATACATGGCAGATGTACTCCTAAATGTATGCAAACTTCTCTAAATTTTTATAATAATGTAAAGTATTGTAAAGGTGTAATGTAAAGTCAGTATTGTCATCTCAACAATCCCACTACTTAATCAGTAGTATGAAGATCTAACTGCATGCATATTAATATTAGCACTTTGAAAAATGAGCATAGTTACACAGCAGCAAATTGAACAGTCCAGGGAACTAGATGAGAACCTTGCATTTATGCCTTAATAACCACAACTGACACATTTTCCAGGAATGCCCCCCATGGTAATCATTACAAAGTAAAAAAAAAAAAAAAAGATTTTTTTTAAGAAAGGCTGCTTGTTAAGGTGTATGTAAAGACATTCAGGCTGATTTCTGCCAAAAAACAAAAAAACAAATCCTTATTCTTCTTTATTCTTATTCTTGTTTCATAGTGTATGCCTACAAGGGGGTGGCAGTGCTTACCAGTTATCCTTTTATTAAAGGCTGTTTTTCACAAATGAAGCCCAAGATTCCAATAACTGCTGAATTCAGACAAACTGCATTTTGTTTTTGGCTGTGTGTTCTTCCCTAGTTGGTGATATTGGATGATAAAAAGAAGGAAGATCCCTTGGTAGACTCACAATAGTTCCTCTTCTGTACTTATGTCTTTTGAGTGCTTTATTTTTGTCTTGGACGGTGATTTTGAGGATGCCAAATGATTTATGTCACCTCTGTTGGATTAGTGAGTGTGTCTGTGTGTAGTTCCGGCTCCATATGGTCATGGATTTAACGGCCCTGCTGTCTGTGCCAGAAATTCCGAGGTACATGGTTGCATTTCCTTATGAGTCATCAATGGGCAGAGCATACAAATGAACTTGCAAATGCACACAAAATTTTACTAATTTCAAATGTTTTCAGGTGTAAACATATATGTCAGGCATACGAATGAAAACACAAATTCCTGTACCTATTAACAGCCTTGAGTTTTGACTAAATGTTACTATACCATCATAAAACATGCACAGTCACACAAACATTCATGTGCATATTCATACAATATTAATGTAACCCACAGCTAGCTTATGCATTTCAGCATATTGATTAATGCACTCAGTGGAGTGCAATCACACACAGCAACCATACATTTACATATTCATATTCTTACAAAAAATTTACTGTGCATGAAAGCACAGCGTAAATATACTAGTTTTTCTACATGTATTTACATGCACCTATGACAAACTAGTTCACCCAAAAATGAAATTCTTTCACCATTTACTCACCCTGATGCCATTCTGAACCTGTATGACTTTTTGTTTTGTGGAACACAAATGGAGATGTTTAGTAGAATGTTGAAGCTGGTCTTTTCCTAATGTGAAAGCAGACAGTGACCAATCTTCCCTTCCACTGTAACTCAAATCTGAATGAAGAGTTGACCATGTGTTCAGCTTATAACAGCATTTTGGGTTATGGCAAATTTTTATTTGTTTTGTTTTTTGTTTTGTGCTTTGGGTTTTGTTTTGTTTTGTTTTCAACTTGAACCTGATCTAAATCTCATTGAGTGAGTTCACAATGTGTTTGGACTTTTACAGTCAAAATTTTGCCTCAAATTCAGGAGGATTGCTGCAGTGAACAGTAAAAGATCACATATTTTGTAAAACTGGAAATAACCTTTTTAAATCACTGGATCTGTATTGGTGTGTCAGCACTAGCTTTCCGCAAGCAGTGAATTTCCTTTTTCTTGTCCTTTAATGAGCTCTCACACGCACAACACAAAGATGCTGACAGTAACGTGCAGCATCATGTTAGGAAACCTGCCTCGGTCTCCTGGGTTTCTGGCTGTCAGCTTTTTATAGCAAAGAACCCTCTATGGATCTCTACCTTATGCTTTAATAGGCTGTTATTTTCAAGCCTCCTTGTTATGCTGACTGTGTTTGTGTGTATGTGTGAGTGTTGGGGTGTGTATTATGAACTCAGAGTTTGGCCACATTCAGTGTAATGTGGCGAGTGCTACCATTGATCAAGCTCTTTCTAACTCAAACTTCATCCCACCAGGATTCAGATGATGCCCATCGAAGACAAACCAACCCAGCTATAGGTCATGGGGCCCACCGGCCAGCCCGAGTGGTTTCATCCACCTCTGAAGAGGAAGAGGCACTTACGGAAAAGTTTCTTAAAATGAACTGCAAATTCATCACGGATGGCAAGGTGAGTTTAAGGAATAGAGATTTATTTTGAGAACAATGGTGTGATTTACATTCTCTTCTAGTTTTCTATCAATCACTCTTCGTTTCATCCTACTTCATTTTGCTCACAAAAATGTTTGTGTAAGGTTAGTCTCAACCTTAGCAATTCCGTGTACTGCCCCGAGTCAGTTCACTGACTATTCTAATGCATATTACACTCCAAAATGGCAAGTTCAGGCTGGAATTCCAGTTCCACAATGTGTATTAAACTTTGATCAAAAGTCTAAGGTCCACTTTTTTGTTTTATAATGTTTACCTTCCACCTCTTTTAGGGAATAGTCAGTGGTGTGCTGCTGGTCACCCCAAACAACATCATGTTTGACCCTCATAAGTCAGACCGATTGGTGCAGGAGAGGGGATGTGAGGAGTATGGGATCATGTGCCCCCTAGAGGAGGTGCAGTCTGCAGCCATGTGCAGGGAGATCACAGACATCAGGGTCAGAGAGCTTGTGCCACCGTAAGTTGCTTGACAGACTTTAGCATCACTATTTCTCATACTGGGGGTTAGGGGTGTTTCATTGTGCTACAGAAGGTGTGTGATTAATTTTCTAAGTAATCAGACTTCGAGTTAGATCTTTTAAATTAGGCCACTAAATAACTACCAAGCAACCACCCAGAACAACCTAACAACCACTCTGAACACCTTAACAAACATATAGCAGTGCCTTGGGAACCACCCAGAACACCCTAGCAACCACATAGCAATGCTCAGGCAAGCACCAAGATCACTCAACTGCATGGCAGCATTAGGAAACCACTTGCTTGCAATTGCAGAGCAACGTACTAGCAACCACATATCAATGCGCTAGCAACCAACAAGCAATGCTCTAGGAACCACTCAGAACAACTTAGAAAACAAATAGCAATGCCCTGGCAACAACACAGAACACCCTATCAACCTCATACTGTAGCAGCAGCAGGCATCCACCCAGAACTCTCTAGCAACCACCCAGGAATGCCCTAGCCTTTGGCATAGAATACGCGGAGGATAAAAGCAAAGTTTGTCCCCCGCAATTTTTCACAGGGAAAATGTGTTTACGCTGTGTCTTTCATACAGCAAATGTCTAAATGTGTAAATGCAAAAGTTAAAATTCACTGGTCAGTCATGTAATTAACTCGTTTATAAAAGAAAATCCATTTATTTATTTATTTATATATTTTTGTGTCATCCCAGAGATCTGGAGCTAGATCTTTCTGCGATGGAGGTAAGCCACCTCAAGAGGGCGCCACGTCTAAATACCACCGATGCGGCACACCGAATCCGTGATAGGGGCAATGACAGTGCCAGTACAGCCCCTCTTAGCACAGAAGCTTCGCTGTCTGAAGACGTTTTTACAGAGTCCGAACTTTCGCCTGTCCGTGATGATGCCGTTGCGACATCTTCTGACGATTTGCAGCCGATAAAATCCTCAGGGGCATCTTCTGAATCGGTGCAGACCATCAACCAGGTTTCCACTGCCATGGAAGAACCTTCAACAGCTGAACAAAAGGATGTAAAGGGAGTAATAAAAAATACAGACACAGATGAAAGAGGATTGAGGGATAGCGGTATTGAGCAGAGCCTGAATGCCACAGATTTATCCATTGAGATGCTGTCAGGGAATGTTCTGGAAAACACTAAAAGGGAACAACCTGCGGATGAAACCAAATCACGCGACACCTCTGAGTCACTTTGTTCGGACACTGTAGCAGCCGAGGATTCGGCGAAAAGACGGGAAACTCAGAGAAGCATGGGGGATCATACTATGCAATTGACCAATGATACAAAGGAAGGGGAACAAGGAATGTCAAATGAGGTTTCAACAGCCAATGAGATTGGAGCAGAGGAGGGGCAGAGTACAGAGGAAGGTAACCGACAGTTTACAGTCAACATACAGTGCATCCGGAAAGTATTCACAACGCTTCACTTTTTCCACATTTTGTTATGTTACAGCCTTATTCCAAAATGGATTAAATTCATTATTTTCCTCAAATTTCTACAAACAATACCCCATAATGACAACGTGAAAGAAGTTTGTTTGAAATCCTTGAAATGATTGGAGTCCACCTGTGGTAAATTCAGTTGATTGGACATGATTTGGAAAGGCACACACCTGTCTATATAAGGTCCCACAGTTAACAGTGCATGTCAGAGCACAAACCAAGCCATGAAGTCCAAGGAATTGTCTGTAGACCTCCGAGACAGGATTGTATCGAGGCACAGATCTGGGGAAGGGTACAGAAAAATTTCTGCAGCATTGAAGGTCCCAATGAGCACAGTGGTCTCCATCATCCATAAATGGAAGAAGTTTGGAACCACCAGGACTCTTCCTAGAGCTGGCCGCCCGGCCAAACTGAGCGATCGGGGGAGAAGGGCCTTAGTCAGGGAGGTGACCAAGAACCCGATGGTCACTCTGACAGAGCTCCAGCGTTTCTCTGTGGAGAGAGGAGAACCTTCCAGAAGAACAACCATCTCTGCAGCACTCCACCAATCAGGCGTGTATGGTAGAGTGGCCAGACGGAAGCCACTCCTCAATATAAGGCACATGACAGCCCGCCTGGAGTTTGCCAAAAGGCACCTGAAGGACTCTCAGACCATGAGAAACAAAATTCTCTGGTCTGATGAAACAAAGATTGAACTCTTTGGCCTGAATGGCAAGCGTCATGTCTGGATGAAACCAGGCACCGCTCATCACCTGGCCAATACCATCCCTACACTGAGCGCTCTGGACCTCAGACTGGGGCGAAGGTTCATCTTCCAACAGGACAACGACCCTAAGCACACAGCCAAGATAACAAAGGAGTGGCTATGGGAGAACTCTGTGAATGTCCTTGAGTGGCCCAGCCAGAGCCCAGACTTGAACCCGATTGAACATCTCTGGAGAGATCTGAAAATGGCTGTGCACCAACGCTCCCCATCCAACTTGATGGAGCTTGAGAGGTCCTGCAAAGAAGAATGGGAGAAACTGCCCAAAAATAGGTGTGCCAAGCTTGTAGCATCATACTCAAAAAGACTTGAGGCTGTAATTGGTGCCAAAGGTGCTTCAACAAAGTATTGAGCAAAGGCTGTGAATACTTATGTACGTTATTTTTATTTATTTTTTTATTTTTTTATAAATTTGCAATGATTTCAAACAAACTTCTTTCACATTGTCATTATGGGGTATTGTTTGTAGAATTTTGAGGAAAATAATGAATTTAATCCATTTTGGAATAAGGCTGTAACATAACAAAATGTGGAAAAAGTGAAGCGCTGTGAATACTTTCCGGATGCACTGTAAAACTGGTTGGAGTCACCATATTTACTTTATTAATAATAAATGTTCCTGATCTTATTGTGCATAATTCATCATCACAGATTATTCCAAAGAAAAACATTTTTCTTTTGCCTTTTTGGTCTTTTAAAATGTAATAACTTGCTCCGCCTCTAAAATGACTTTCCTTTTTGGGCTGACGACACAAAGGCCTTGCAGGCTATTGGTTAATGTTAACCAATAGCCTACTAACTATTTATGCATTGTTTTAGGCTACTATTAAAGGTAATGCAGCATTTATAAATCTTGCCAGTAGTTAACACAGTCTTTTAATGCCTGTTAACTTTAATGAAAAAAGGGTTACGGCAATAATGGTAAGTACTTATTTATATTTGCATAGTATTCTGTTGTGGAATGCTTATTTTTCACTTTCATTTTACATGGAAATATGTCACATTGTGGCCATTTCTTGTTGACTTGTCTCCTTTAAGCCTTCTCTCATTCCCTATGATCTCTTTCCCAAGGGTATTGCTAATATGAAGTATCACTATCACCTATCCTTGATGATATAACAGAACTTGCAGATTTATTTAAGTGTCAGCCAACACATGATCCTGCTATATCGCTGTTGCAGTCTGGCTGCTCTAATGAGAATGTTGCCCTAAAAATAAACCAAAAGATTAATTTTTAGTTAGTCTTGCTTGATCAGGCATAGATCCAGGGAATTAATTTGTCCGATTTATTGATTTCTCTCCAGCACGCTAACCACATCAACTCACTCAGCATGACATCTTATTTAGCATACATTGTATCTAGGTAGAACAGATTGATGGGGTATGCTAAAATCTCAATGAATACAAATAGAATGCTAGATTCATGTTTCAATTTTACATACTGATATAACTGTGAATAACCAATTATTTCCTTACCCAGTTGTGTCGGGGTCCAAAAACAAGCAAAAGTCCCACAAGTTCCTGTGTCTGCGAGTTGGCAGGGCCATGCGGAAGACCTTTGTGTCCCATGCCAGTGCCTCCATGCAGCAGTACGCCCAAAGAGACAGGAAGCACGAGTACTGGTTCGCCATTCCGTCTGAGAGGTTAGTGCTATTCATAGTTTGGCCTCCCAACACTTAAATATCACCTTCCTGTACTGCTTAAATGTGGAACATTGTTTACTGGTGCATACTTCTCCAGACTTTGGTGCAATACATTTATTAACTGGCTAAGTGCAGGGGGTTACTTAATTAGTGGCAAGCATCACAATTGCTCTTGCTAATACTTAGTGTAAGGGATTTTAACAAACCCGTAACTGTACGTAATAAACTTCAGTGCATAACTGTGCAACAATGTGTGTGCTGCAGACATGAATTATACCTAAAATTGTGTGGCTTTTTGAGGAGAGGTGTGCTATTATTTTTCTAAGCAACAAACTAATGATTTTTGGGAAATAAAATTGCATTGAAAGGGTGACCCAAAGCATATCTTGCGACTAGAATATCATAGAGACTTAGGCCATTAGGCAACAAATTAGCAACCAATTTGAACACCTTAGCGATCACCCAGAACACCCTAGGAATTGCATATAAATTTTGTTTTATATTAAAGGGATATTTAACACATTTTTAAATTGAACCCCTCTTATATTGTTTGAACCTAAAAAGCTGAGATATTATTCTAAAAATCTTCATTTGTGTTCTGATGAAGAAAAAAGTGATACACATCTGGGATGGCACGAGCATGAGTAAATGATACTGAGAGAATTGTAATTTTTGGGTGAACTATCCCTTTCATTTCAATAAATTATCAAACTTTTATTTTTTATTTTGTATTATGTCAAACTATTAAATCAAAATAATTATGTTAATTCGATTTTTCATGATATGACCCCTTTAAGAGTGGGTATATTCTATGGGATATGAATTTCCAAACAATGAACTACATAAATCTGTATGTTATCCTATGTCATTCCTTAGTCTCTTTTAGAAACTAGATCAATCTAAAGGCACTGTGCAGACATGGCTGAGACTAATTACTTGACCTACTAATCTGAATGTACAAACATAAATCCTTGTGTAATCTGTCACAGAATATGTTACGTATATATAATACACCTATTCAGCAACAGTCAGACAGATTAAGAGAGATTTGCATGCTCCATATGTGTTTTTCATCTCTTAACTGAATTATGCATGGATCAATATTTAATCTACTCCATCTAAAACTGTTAAACAGACCACTTGGAATATTTGTACTTTTTAAAATTGATTTGCCACCCAACAGGGCCAAGGTCATTTTAGTAGATATATTTTATTGGGTACATTTTTAACAGTATATGTTGTTTAATGTTTTAAAACCTAAAAAAACTATTTTTGTGAAATGTTTTGATTGAATGCGTGTTTGTAGTGTGTGTGTGTGTGTGTGTGTGTGTGTGTGTGTGTGTGTGTGTGTGTGTGTGTGTGTATATATATATATATATATATATATATATATATATATATATATATATATATATATATATATATATATATACTTTTTTTAAACACCATTTTGTTTGACAGTTTCTTATATAATGCACAGACATTCACATTTCACACTTGGCTTAGGTCTTCCATCTTGACCTATTAACCTCACACAAACTTTGGTCTGTTTTTATATCAAAGTGGCAGCCATGAATAAGATGCCTCATTATATATCAAAGACTGTTTGGCTATAGGAAGTACTGCACAGATAAGTGTCCTACTGTTGTCTGACCCAGTTTGGTGGCCAGCCACATGATCCGTTTTGAAGTACCATGACAATAATCCATTTCTCAGTTCTGCACCACATAGAGCAATGGTTCTCAACTGGTGGGACGCAACCCAAAAATGCATCATGTGCCTTTTCTAAAATTCGTGGACTACAAGGGCAAAACATGCTAAATGTGATCAATAAAATGCAACTAGGAGGTCACGTGATGAAATGCGAGGTTCGGACGTGTGAACGGCGAGCTCTGCGCACTTTGCTAGTTTTGATACTTTTAATGATATAAACCAGTCAGATTTTAAACACCATGATCCATAACTGTTCTAGGAAAACAACTTGTCAAAGAATTCAAAATCCTCGGGCTCTGGAGACATTAAAAGGCACTTACGTGCTCAAGCTGACACCCCCCCGGAGGCCGGAGAGGTGAAAGAGATTCGGCGTGAATTGCTGAACGTGTCGCAATGCTGACGAAGGTCGTTGCTGACTTGGAGGATCTTGCTGCAATACGTCAATCGACCACTGCCATGGAGATTAAATTCACTGAGATGGTTGCAAGAGTGGCAGATGTTGAGAAACGGATAGATTATCTGAAGTCATCAGAGAGGGAATTAGCTGCTACTCCGCTAGCGACCAAAATGGACTTGGAGCGTGTCTGGGAAAAGTTGGAGGATATGGAAAATCATAGTCGGCGGAACAACGTCCGGATTGTTGGAATTACTGAGGGAACAGAGGGGCAGAATATGGTGGAATTCCTAGACGGGCTCTTTCCGAGTCTGCTTGTCATAACAGGCCATAAGCTGGAAGTCGAGCGAGCTCACAGGGTTCTGGCCTGATCAATTCTGGCCAAATTTCTGAGATCAACTGATAAAGATCTTGTATTACGCAACGCGAGGAGTAAAGGAAGGCTTTCTTGGAAGAACCACAACATTTTCTTGTTCCCAGACTTTGCGAATTTGACAAGAGAGAAATGTGATCGATTCAAGGAATGCAAGAAACTCTTACATCAACGGAAGGTCGCTTTTGCACTAATGTTCCTGGCCAAATTGAGAATAGATGTTAAGGATGGCTGCAAAGTATTTACATGTCCCCAACAAGCAATGTCCTTCATAAAGTCAATGGAGTAAGTCATTGTGTGATACTCACATTGCAGCCGAGTGGGCCTGACTCACTGAACATTCACTTGACCGTCTGAGGAAACTGGGTGCCTTTTTTGTTTCTTTTTGTGCTGGTTCTGCTTAGCAGCTGGAGTTTGTTTTGTATAGCAGCACTCCTTCGGGACAGTTTTGTGGATGAATCTGCACATTCTTTGTGCTTATGCCGCCTATTGGTTGGAGTTTGTTTTGTGGAGTATTTCTTGCAGGACATTGCAGTGATTGAGTCATCTGTTGCACTCATGTAACAGTCGAATGGGCCGGCTCACTGAACATTCTTTTGACTGCCCGAGGAAACTGAATGGCATTTTTTGTGTGTGTGTGTGTGCTGGTTCTGCTAGTGGCTGAAGCTTGTTTTGTGGAGGAACACACCTTCGGGACAGTTATGTGGATGAATCTACAAGTTCTTTGTGTTTATCCCACTTATTGGCTGGAGTTTGTGTTATAGATTTTCTTCTGTTATGTAATTCTGTCTCACAAAATTTGTATAGAAACACCGGACTTGAGCAATCCGACGGCTAAGTTGTCACGGGGGCTCTCGTTGGCGTACATGGACTGTTTGAGTTTAGAGGGATGGACACCGGTTGGCGCTGTTGTGTGCGGGGTTAATGCGCACGTTTTTCTTTTTTCTGTTTGTTTGGTTACGGGGGAAGTTCGGGGTTTGATTGTTGCACTAATGTTGGAATGTGGTCTTTATAATTTTGTTTTTGACACACAATCTATTTTTTTTTATATGTCAAATATTAATATGAGTGGATTGTCTCTCTCCATGTAAAATGGGTTGGGGCACCCCATAAAAAGAAGTAAGATTATTTCTTTTCTTAAACGTAAGAAATATGATATAGTGTTTTTCAAGAAACGCAATTTTCCCCGCAGGAAGCGGAAAAATTTAGGAAGATATGGGGTGGACATGTTTTCTTTAGTGGTGGCTCGAGTAAGAGCAGGGGAGTCATTACATTGATAAGTAAACATCTACAATTCAAATGTCTCAAACAGAGTAAAGATCAATTAGGAAGAGCCATTATTGTTTTAGTAGAAATTCAGGGGCAAAGGTTGATTGTGGCTAACATTTTCCCACCTGACGGTGATGATCAGGGCTTTTTTATAGATCTTGAAGGGATGTTGCAAGCCGCTGGCACCCCTCATGATATAATATTGGGAGGAGACTTTAATCTATTGATGGACTCAGTCCTTGATCATAGTGAAGCAAAAGTGTGTAAGCCCTGTAGAGCAACATTGATGCTTCACAGGATGTGTAAAAATCTTGGTCTTACAGATATTTGGAGACTTTTGAACCCATCTGGTAGGGACTATACATTCTTTTCATCAGTCCATAAGATTTATTATAGAATAGATTTGTTTTATATCTAAGTCCCTCATTTCATCTGTTGTGATTGCTCAATTGGAAACATCTTTCCAACAAATGTGAAAGGCTGAAATCAATGTTTATATGGAGACCAACTGGTCCTCAGTATCCTCTATGGGCGTGGCTTGGGAGGCACTTAAGGCGGTTCTTAAGGGTCGGATCATACAATATGCCTCATTCATCAAAAAATCCAAAGCACGAGAACTCGTGGAGTTGGAAGGGAATATTAAAAGTGCCGAGGCAGAGCTGAAGCGTCGAATGTCGTCTGATGGCCTCAGAGAATTGACCCGATTAAAATAGAGATATAATACTATTTTGTCACGGAAGGTGGAGTTTTGGCTATTCAGGGCAAGACAGTCATACTTTGAGTCGGGGGACAAGGCAGGTAAGCTTTTGGCTAGACATATAAAGCAGAGATAGACTTTTTCTACCATTCCCTCAGTGAAATCCACTGGTAGTGAAATTTTAACCTCGGCCATTGATATTAATAATGCTTTTAAAGAATTCGATCTTTATCTTTACAGTTCCACATCTTAGTCTACTGATGAAGATATTAGAAACTTTGTTGAACCATTAGACCTTCCTAAACTGACGACTGAGCAAAAAAATTCTCTTGATTCTGAGATAGCCTTGGAGGAGCTTGGCGAGGTAATTAAGGCCTTGCCTACAGGCAAGGCTCCAGGGCCAGATGGCTTTGCCGCTGAATTTTTGAGATCTTATGCTACAGAACTGGCTCCACTTTTATTAGAAGTTTATACGGATTCATTAAAGAATGGAACGCTTCGACCAACCATGACACAAGCCCGGATCAGTCTGATTCTTAAAAGGACAAAGAGTGTAAGAGTTACTGTCGAATTTCCCTGATCCAGCTAGACGTAAAAATATTGTCAAAAATTCTGGCAAACCGATTAAGTAAATTTATGACATTTCTTATACATATAGATCAGGCGGGGTTTATTCGGGGCCACAGCTCTTCTGATAACATTAGGTGTTTCACCAGTATCATGTGGTCAGTGGCAAATGATCAGACTCCGGTCCCTGCCATCTCACTTGATGCCGAAAAGACCTTTGAAATGGTAGAATGGGATTATCTTTTTAAGATTTTGGAAATATATGGGTTTGGGAATACTTTTATTGATGGATTAAGTTAGACACCTGGTAGATACCTGGTAGCGGCAGTACAAACAAATGGATTAATTTCAGATTATTTTACTCTGGACAGGGGCACCCGGCAGGGTTGCCCTCTTTCCCCATTATTGTTCTGTCTTGCCCTGGAACCATTAGCAGCCACAATAAGAAAGGAAGGTGATTTTCCAGGGATGGTGACGGGAGGTATGGCGCATAAGCTTTTGCTTTATGCAGATTATATTTTATTATTTGTCTCCAACCCCACTAGATTTATGCCTTGCCTCCACAGAATTATTAATTCCTTTTCTAACTTCTCAGGATACAGA
This sequence comes from Myxocyprinus asiaticus, assembly GCF_019703515.2. NCBI lineage: Eukaryota > Metazoa > Chordata > Actinopteri > Cypriniformes > Catostomidae > Myxocyprinus > Myxocyprinus asiaticus. The sequence goes on along the minus strand of NC_059373.1, from coordinate 8,264,235 downwards.
GTCAGTTGGTCTAAATCCGAAGCTTTGACTCTGACAGCGTACTGCCCAGTAACAGCTTTTCAGCCAGGCGCCTTCCAGTGGCCCAAACAGGGCATTAAGTATTTGGGCATTTTATTCCCAGCAAATCTGTCTGATTTAGTTAGAGTTAATTTTGACCCTTTAATAAAAAATATTTTCGAGCGATGTGTGCAGGTGGGCTTCATTACATTTATCTATGATTGGGAAGGTTAATGTTATTAAAATGAATTGTATTCCAAAATTTAACTACCTGCTACAATCTCTCCCTGTAGATGTCCCCCTCTCTTATTTCAAGCAATTTGATAGCATAGCGAAGTCCTTCATTTGGAATGGTAAGCATCCTAGATTACATTTTAATAAGTTACATAGGCCGATTGACAAAGGTTGGCTAGGCCTACCCAAGATTTTGTTTTATTATTATGCATTCAATCTCAGACATTTGGCTCATTGGTCGCTTCCACCTGAGAGAGCCCCTCCCTGGTTTTGTACTGAACAGCAAATTCTTGCCCCATTTCGCCATTGCAAAGCCTTTCTATCAAACTAATCGGAGAAGTTAAGTTACACCCCTTTATCTCGCATTTGCACTTGGTATGGACAAAAGTGTCCAGAGTGTTTAATTTGGACATTTATTTAAATGTTACTTAAATGAGCATATGGTTGAACCCAAAATTATGTATTAATAAGTCCCCTTTCTGCTGGTCAGAGTGGATTGCGAGGGAGGTTAATACACTTGGTGACCTATATGAGAGTGGAGTGTTGAGATCTTTTGAAAATTTGGTTCAACATTTTGGGATTCCCAGATCTCAGTTTTATAGGTATTTACAGCTGTGCCACCTGCTCTGTACTATTTTTGGGAGTAGCATACACCCACCTAAAGCGGCAGATATGATTACTGCTTTTGGAAAAGGTCATGAGGCATTAGTGTATTACTCCCTGCTAATTCAGAGTCTGGGGGATGGAGCTTTAACTTCTATCAAGAGATTATGTGTGAAAGATTTAAACTTGGTATTGGAGGAGGGAGAGTGGGTTAGGATTCTAAAAAACATCAAGTCTGCATCTAGAGATGCAAGGGTGTGCCTTATGCAATTCAAGGTTTTACCTCGATTCTATTGGACCCCCTCTAAATTGTATAGGCTTGGTCTTAAAGACACACCCACCTGCTGGCGATGCCAATCGGAGGATGGAGACACGGCCCATGTTTTTTGGTGGTGTGTTAATATCCAGGAATTTTGGTTGAAGGTTCAGAGTTTTGTGTGTGACTCGGTTTTCATTTTCCCCCAGACTCTGCGTTTTGGACGATGGGGCAGTCATCGATGTGGGAATAAACACATAAAAAACTGGGTTCTGACCAGTGTAATGATTGCCAGGCAAAATATTTTAAGGGGATGGAGGTCGGCTGGGGCACCCCCATTTCAGGAGTGGTGCACGGAGATGGAGAGGGTGGCAGTCTTTGAGGAAGTGTCATTTAGAAGACTGGGTAGATTTGTTTGTTGGCAACTATTTTGAGTTTTTGAAGGGCTCTCAGGGAGGGCCAGTGGAGAGAAAGGTAGAGGTATAAATGTGTGTGATTATTATATACAGTTGTGCTCAAAAGTTTGCATACCCTTGGAGAATTGGTAATATATGTATCATTTTTAAAGAAAACATGAGTGAGCAGGCAAAACACATTTCTTTTATTTCTTATTGGATTCATATTCAACTGTAGGTTATAACAGAATGGCACAATCATAAAACAAAACATGACAATGAAGAAAAAAATTAAATGACCCCTGTTCAAAAGTCTGCATACCCTTAGTTCTTAATACTCTGTATTGCCCCCTTTAGCATCAATGACAGCGTGCAGTCTTTTGTAATAGTTGTCTATGAGGCCCCAAATTCTTGCAGGTGGTATAGCTGCCCATTTGTCTTGGCAAAATGCCTCCAGGTCATGCAAAGTCTTTGGTCGTCTTGCATGAACTGCACGTTTGAGATCTCCCCAGAGTGGCTCGATGATATTAAGGTCAGGAGACTGTGATGGCCACTCCAGAACCTTCACCTTTTTCTGCTGTAACCACTGGAGGGTCAACTTGACCTTGTGCTTAGGGTCATTGTCATGCTGGATAGTCCAAGAGTGTCCCATGCGGAGCTTTCGTGCAGAAGAATGCAAATTGTCTGCCAGTATTTTCTGATAACATGCTGAAAACATCTTGCCATCAATTTTCACAAGATTCCCCGTGCCTTTAGAGCTCACACACCCCCAAAACATCAGTGAGCCACCACCATGCTTCACAGTGGGGATGGTATTCTTTTCACTATAGGCCTTGTTGACCCCTCTCCAAACATAGCGCTTATGGTTGTGACCATAAAGCTCTATTTTGGTTTCGTCACTCCAAATTACAGTGTGCCAGAAGCTGTGAGGCGTGTCAAGGTGTTGTTGGGCATATTGTAACCAGGCTTTTTTGTGGCATTGGCGCAGTAAAGGCTTCTTTCTGGCAACTCGACCATGCAGCTCATTTTTGTTCAAGTATCGTCATATTGTGCTCCTTGAAACAACCACACCGTCTTTTTCCAGAGCAGCCTGTATTTCTCCTGAGGTTACCTGTGGGTTTTTCTTTGTATCCTTCAATTTCTCTGGCAGTTTTGGCTTAAATCTTTCTTGGTCTACCGGACCTTGGCTTGGTATCAAGAGATCCCTGAATTTTCCACTTCTTAATAAGTGATTGAACAGTACTGACTGGCATTTTCAAGGCTTTAGATATCTTTTTATATCCTTTTCCATCTTTGTAAAGTTCCATTACCTTGTTACACAGGTCTTTTGACAGTTCTTTTCTGCTCCCCATGGCTCAGTATATAGCCTGCTCAGTGCATCCACGTGAGAGCTAACAAACTCATTGACTATTTATACACATACACTAATTGCAATTTAAAAAGCCACAGGTGTGGGAAATTAACCTTTAATTGCCATTTAAACCTGTGTGTATCAGCTTGTGTGTCTGTAACAAGGCCAAACATTCAAGGGTATGTACATTTTTGATCAGGGCTATTTGGGTGATTTCTGTTATCATTGTGATTTAAAAAGGAGCCAGACAAATATGTGATAATAAATGGCTTCATATGATCACTATCCTTAAATAAAAGACAGTTTTTTTTGCATGATCAATCCTATTTTCAAAATCAATGCCAAAATTTCACAATTTCTGCCAGGCTATGCACACTTTTGAACACAACTGTATATATATTTTTGTTTGTTTGTTTGCTTATTTTGTGTATATACTCATGTGTGACCACAGGAATGTTTGTTGAGTGTCAGGGCGGGGTTGGGGATTGGGAGAGGGAGGGGTAATTGTAGGGTTTAAATGTTGATTCTATGTATATATGTTTTGCTTTTCTTTATTTACTGTAGGAATCAATAAAAAATGTTAATTACAAAAAAATAAAAATAAAATGGAACTACAAATTAAATCATGCCTAATTAGGATATAGCAAAATAAAAGGGCTTATCAACTTTTAAAATGGAGGTGAAAATGCTTCCCATATCTTTTGTAGTTGATGTCAAAAGCAGTACACCCAGTCAAACACAACAGTTTTTTTGGTGCAAAGTCATCTGTCACTTAGTACTAGCCAAAGTAGCAGTTGCCAACATGGACAGGTTGCATTACGAAAGCCACAATCTAAGCTACATAAACTCACACTACATTAAATATGGGTTTAAATAATAATAATCATAGTTTACCAACCACTATATGTTTTGCAGTGAATTATGAGCTGCCAAGAGCATGAAAGACTCAAACTACAAAAAGCTGGTTACATTTTTCAAAAGTTGCTTGGTTATATTAATAAATTAATAAATAAACTTAAAACATTTTAATATTTGAGAACATTTTTATTTGACTTTTACTGTATACTGTATTATAAACAATTTTAGAGCTGTGTAGGGTCAACACTTTGTCCATTTTATAATCTTGGTCCTGAAGCAAAACCAGTTCAGAATCACAGGCATAGAGAACATTCTGAGTGTATGCAGGTTACTGTAGCTGGTAAATGTGTATGTGTGTATTTCCAATAGCCTGTAAGCTGTAGCACATGTGATCCCAGGAGACGCCTGGAACTTATCCAAATCTTCTCATGACCAGGTCATTTTGTGTGTGTGTGTGTGTGTGTGTGTGTGTGTGTGTGTGTGTGTGTGTGTGTGTGTGTGTGTGCGCGCATGTGTGTGCATGTGTGTTTATAATATGTGTGATCTTTGAGAGGGGTCTCTCAACATTAGTTGCCCTTTGCCACCAACTTTTTTTTTTTTGCCAATGAATATATGAATGCAGTGACATTTTTAAATGTGACTTAAGGGTCAAAATACCTTTTGAAGCCACTGTGTATAAGTATTGCCCTGAATCAGTTTTTAACCATGTATTTCTTTTTTTTTACTTTACTGAACATTCATTTTACAAAACATGCAACAAACCTTAAAGGGAGAGTTCATAAAAAAAATTACATTCTCTCATCATTTACTCACCCTCATGCCATCCCAGATGTATAAACTTTCTTTCATCTGCTGAACACAAATAAAGGTTTTTAAAGAATATTTCAGCACTGTATGTCCATCAAGTGCAAGTGAATGGGCACCAAAACTTTGAAGCTCCAAAAGCACATAAAGACAGCATAAAAGTAATCCATACTACTCCAGTGGTTAAATCCATATCTTCAGAAGCGATATGATAGGTGTGGGTGAGAAACAGATCAATATTTAAGTGCTTTTTAACTGTAAATTCTCCTCCCTGCCCAGTAGGTAATGATATGCATGAAGAATGTGAATTGCCAAGAAACAAAGGAAGATAAATATGAAAGTGAAAGTGGAAATTGATAGTAAAAAAGGACTTTAATATTGATCTGTTTCTCACTCACACCTATCATATTGCTTCAGAAGATACAGATTTGACCACTGGAGTCGTATGGATTACTTTTATGCTGCCTTTAAGTACTTTTGGGGCTTCAAAATGTTGGCACCCATTCACTCGCATTGTGAGGACCTATAAAGCTGAGAAAATCTTCTAAATATCTTTGTTTGTGTTGAGCAGAAGAAATGAACTTATACACATATTGGATGGGAGTAAATGATGAGAGAATTTTCATTTTTGGGTGAACTTTTCCTTTAAGAAGTTTGCAATTGGTACTGTAAAATTAAGTCTTTAAAATGGCCATTTGGCATTTCACTATGGTGATATGGGAAACTTAAGAAGAGCTTGATGGAAAGTAGTGGGAGCATGAATGAAGAGGTCCATATTTGACTGATCTTGTGCATTTTCAAGGTTGCATCAAAATTCCATTCTCCAAATTAACTCTGCCCATGCTATGTGTGTGTTCTCTCTAGGTCAGACCACCTATTTGCATTCTTTGTCCAGTGGACCCCAGACGTATATGGGGAAGGGTTGGGGGGAGTGATGTGGGAGCCCAGGTTTGTAGTGGTTAAAAAGAACCACAGTGCTGAAAGTGGGGAGCATGACAAACCAGTGCCTGATATCACATTCAAGGACTGGGAGGTAGGAACAGTGACTACTATAAGAAACATGGCTTAAATCTTTTTGCCAAAAGTAAAAATATAATCAATCAGTCTATTAACTGTCAATTGTACTAGTTTACTAGTTGTGTATAACATGTGTGCTAGTGCTCTAGTTAGGTAAATCTACAAAGCCTAGAAGCTTTTTCAAATGTTATAGTCGTACTATGTATACATTACCAGTCAGAAAAAAAAAGAAGAAAAATAAGTAGGTGTATCCAAACTTTGGACTTGTAATGTTCATGTAATATGTACAATTTTAATATAATTTACTTTAATTATATTTAGAATAAAATGTCAATTAAAATTTTCATTTAAATAAAAACAAAGTATAAAAATATATTTTAAAATGTAAATATTATTATTAAATATTCATATTTTTTAACGATTACCTTTTTCACATAGTTAATTGTTTTAAATGTTAAGACTGATGTTGATTAACGCATGTGTTTTGAATTAGTCAAATGTGTGTATTATGTGTCTTGAAGTATAAAACTGTATGGCTTTGATACTTATGCTGATGTTTTTGTTGCCATTCACAGACATGTTGTTTGTGATCATGAATATGCTGACGTGATGTTTATGTTCTCTCCTGAACACATTAGCCTTTGTTCACAGCAACACTGGAGCATTTGTGTGTGTGTGTATGCGTGTGTTGTCTCTTTCTTCCAGATTTCATGCTTTCTCCAGCCACAGATGAACCATGTTTATGCGCATACTAACATTAAGTATGAATGCATGCATGATCCTGTTGCCAATCATTGCCAATGTCCATTTAATCTCCTGTTGTAGTGACTTATAACAACATCTTTTCCCTTCAAAGGATGTGTTGAACTGGTATGTAACATCATCTTTCATTCTAATGTGTGTTTGGCATGGCTGTTATTCTTTTGCGTGTTAGCCTTCAGATGAACACACATTTCATCCTCCCTCTTTAAACCACTTCTAGACTTTATTTAGGAAGACAATTTGACTTTTTTTTTCTCTCCCCTTTTCTCCCCAATTTGGAATGCCCAATTCCCAATGTGCTGTAAGTCCTCGTGGTGGTGTAGTGACTCGTCTCAATCCGGAGGACGAATCTCAGTTGCCTCCGCGTCAGAGTCCGTCAATCCGCACATCTTATCACGTGGCTTGTTGAGCGCATTACTGCCAATTTGACTGTTAAATATGGATAATAATTTTTACTGTTTTATGATCAAATAGAATTAGTGTGAATAATAAATAAAGGGAATGGAAGCGTAAAAGTTAATAGGTAAATAGTAGAGCATTTGGAATGTCCTCCTTAGATTATATTAATATGACATTATGATGATACACTGTAATAATAATAGGGTGAATAAAGAGGATTTTGCCATTTATTATCAATGACAAAGTGTCCCACTTTTGAAGTAAAAAAATCAAATGGCAAAAAAAAATTCTTTATTTTTCCTTATTTTTAATTTCCTTTATTGTATTATTTATGTATTATTGGTGGGTCTCATGAGGATATATACTTATATGAATATATATATATTATCTAAATATATCTATATATAAATAGTACTTTATATGATCCTTCAAATATTATATATATATATATATATATATATATATATATATATATATATATATATATATATATATATATGATTTTATTGGATATCAGAAGGACATTTACCTGGCTATAAAAAATGTTCATGAACATTTATATTATCTTTATGATAGCTATTTGGCTTTTTATAAAGTATGACAAAATATTTTTCTTTATTTTTTATTTTAATATTATTTATTAGTTTGTTTGTTTATTTGTGGGTGTCAAGAGGAGATATACTTTTTTTTAAATTTTATATTATTTTATTGGATGTCAGATGGATATTTACAAGGCTATACAAATATTCATATTTATTTATTTATTTATATTATCTTCCAAGAAGCTATTTGACTTTTTCTTATAAAGGATGACTCTGGCCCTGCTGCCTATTATCTGGTCCGGCCAGAGGGAAGGCCACATGAGTTCACGCTTTTCTGTTGCCCTGCGATCCTATTGGTTCGGGTCGGATATAAACAGCGCAAAGCCTCTAGTTCACTTCTAAGAGCGTCTGTAGCTCATTGAGTCCGTGTGGATACTTTATATCAGATGAAAACACATGTCTCGGGGCTCTCTGCAGAAGTGATGTTTTTCTCCAGAAGAATTAAGGAGGGATGTCAGCTGACGCCCAAATACAGCTTTGCCCTGGTAAAACAACATGTGCTCTGTGGTTCTGATATTTTCTTGTGCATTAGTGCAGATTGAATAGCGTGAATGCGACCTGGTGTTTGTAGTTTCTCATTGTTTGTAATGATGCAATTAGACATGATGGTAAAGTTTGTAAGACACTTTTTGTGTGTTTTAGCAGTAGCATACTAATCCTACTAGGAATGCAATAGCATATTGCATCGTGCAGCATTCAGAACATACCATATGAATAACGCAATTGGTTTTGCGATAACTTGATAAGAAACACCACCCGCAGCATTTGCATGCTCCCACTTGTTAGATCGTTGTTTTTTCCTATTGCATTTGACTTATAAACATTTTAAGAATTAGGGGTCCTTCATACAGGACGCGTTTTGCATTTAAAAACGGACTACTAAGCACAACGGAATGGAAAGTAACGCAGCCATCTCGAAACGCATTGAACAAACGCGACGCTCACAAGAGGCCGTTCAAACTGAACGCTATAAGAAGCTTGACTCTGCGCAATGAATAGCTGTAATAGAACGCAGGTGTCCTGAAACGAGGCAAAAGACATCCGTCTGACGCATATGAGGGAACGCCTCCTTTCCAGCATAATGCTGAATGTTTGCGTCCATCTTTGCGCAGCACCGCTATTTCACAATTATAAGTAGAAATGCGTAACATCTCAACATAACTAACTGCCTTCACTATGAAAGCTAGCTGTATATGCATACAAAATATTACCTAACAAAGTGTACGTTGCAAAATGCACAAAAAAATTAACTGCAAATTGACTAAATATTTGTTGCTATTACGCATTTATATTTAGAACTACAGTTGTCACAGGTTAGGGTAGGAATGTGTATTAGTTTCATGGGCTGACTACTAAAGGTCAGTTTGGATAGTTGTAAATTGCATACTCCTTGTGCACCGTTAAGTAGCATTGCATGGAAGAGATTGTATTTACAAAGCAGGCTTTCTGTTTGTAGGAGTTAATCAACTCTGGCTCTCTGACCAGAGCAGGTTTCAGTTTCGGAAACACTGTTTTTAGATTTGCTTTGAGACATGACATGCAGGCTGCAAAGCAGCTGGGCTGGGGAAGTTGTTGCAGATGTCTTTTCTGTGACGTGTGATCCATCTTTTAGACAGTGCTGTTTGATCTCATTAAGCGAATCCTGTTAGATTAAGCTTATTTGCTGCACACCAGATCTGGCCTGAGAGCTGCCTGTCTAAACACATGGGTTAAGGGGGATTTAAAGTACTTTGCAATACTATCAATGGACTACTTGGATAGTTACTTTGTTTATCAGTGGTGCTTGCTTTTTGTGGACTTGTCGTTTAAGTTGTAGACTTGGCATGTCGAGTACAGATGCTCCTGTATAGTTCACCCAAAAATAAAAATTCTGTCATCATTTATTCAGCTTCATGTTGTTCCAAACTTGTACAACGACTGACGTTCTTCCGGAGAATACAAAAGCATGTGTTTTTTGTTTTTTTTTCATGCAATGAAAGTGAATGGTGACTGAGGCTCTCATCCTGCCTAACATCTCAAGTCTTCCATGGAAGACAGTTTTTATGGGCACTTGAGGGTGAGTAAATGATGACAGAATTTTCATTTTTGGGTGAACTGTCTCTTTAAGTGACATCTCTTATAAGTGTTTCCTCTGTCCTTGTAAGGATGATTTCAACCTGATCTCATGCTATGTTCATTCTGTGAGCCTAGGTTGGGTGTTTTACATTCATCACTGCTGTACTCAAAGTACACTTACACAGAAGGTTGTTTCACAGTGACAACATACAAACCTTCCTCCATGTGGCTGGAAATTGCACACTTATTTTATTTGTTTTAAATCAGTTCAGGTTAAAAAACAAACAACGAATGTGGTAACCAAAAAACCTTTTCCATCTCCTCAGCTGCGTTTTGGATTCCCAACTTTTTCCTCATATTCTTTCATTCTTCTATATTAGGTTGACTTTATGGGTCACTGCTGTTCTGTTTGTGCATTAGGTAGTTTCTGTGACAGAGTACTACCGGCGGATAGATGCGCTAAACAGTGAGGACCTGCGCTCACTCTGCAAACGCCTGCAGGTGCCATATACTTGTATCCACACTCAAAATGTCATAAGGGCCATTTCCTGTCTGTTGATCAAGGGGCATAATTGAGAAATTTGGGATTGGAAAGGATTGCGTAACTAGAAGGAAAACAACTTGCTTGTTATCATGCACGAGTGCCACAGAAATGTGGAACTTTCCTACAATGTATAGACCCTGTATACCTAGAAACTGCAATATCAAATATGAATCAACTCATGTTTGTTTTTTTTTTTTTTTAACAGATTAAACTCTAGATCAAAAGAGACTTATTTAATAGGGTTAAAATGTGTGTGTTATATTGACTGAATATGTATGCCGTATCCTAGCATTTGTTCCCTCTGATCAACGGACTGTACTGGTCTTTTTGTTGAGTGTGGAATTATAAAACTGGCCCTGAAATGAGATACAGTAATTTTTGCAAAAAAAATAAAGGTGCACCATATTTAGAGGCTGATGGAATTTCTGCAACAGCATTGAAATTGGATACCTGTCACTTGTCATTTCCATCTCGATGACAGCAAGGGTTTTAGATGGCTTGAATGTAAGAAAATGATAACTGAAGCAAATATATTATAGTTATTAGTTACATGCTGTCCCCCAGAGCACCTTACTAAAGGCTTTGATTAAGTACATAGTCTCTAAACACAAAGTTGCCACATTTAACTGCAGTGTTTGGTTTGACCTCTTCAGACTGCATCACATTCTTTAAGTCAACATGAAATCAAAATTGACCCTATTTACTCTTAATACTCACTTCTGGTCTTATTGTGTATGAATAATTGTACACATTATTCCAATTAAAACATTTTTTTTTTTTAATCTTTTATAAAAATGTAATAACTGAAACCACTCTAAAACGACTTTTCGGTCAACATTGCTATTTTAACCGATAGCCAGATAACTATTTAGGCCTTGTTTTAGGCTTCTCTTGTACACACAAATACACACACAAAAAAGAATCGTGTTGTTTCAACAAAGTGTTTTGCTGCCTTAAAATTTAAGTCATGTTAACTTAAGAGGGAAAGTTGTTTAAACAGAACATAACATTGACTTAAATCAATGGACCTTGTTAAATGAGTAATCGAACCAAACTTGCCAAGTGTGAACACGCCCTTAGGGTGTCGTTTGTTCTCAGCTGGTAAAAATACCACCATATATACATATATAAATCTAACGAGCGTATTTCGCCCAGCAGCCAGCATTGTTTTGGATGTTCTGCAAGTTCCATCAAAAAATATACATCATAAAAGCTGTCCAATCAGGTTGTGACTTTTTCCTGATGCCTTTGATTTTTGTATCGTTAGGTTCGGTGTTAAAAATGCCAGTGTGAACGCTAAGCGAACCAGGACTAAATGTATCATTTTCTTTTTTTGGTCCGGACCAAGAGAACCAAACTGCAAGTGTGAACACACCCTTAGTAAACTCAATTCTAGTACAATTCTAACTTTATATAGTAGTTCAATTGTTTTTTTTTTTTTTTTTTTTTTTTACCATTAAATATTATTGATAATCATAGAAGTAGTTAGGACTAGCCTATCGTCAGAGGTACACTAAACTCCCATTTGATGGTAATTGGCCAGTTGATGATCAGAGACCAACATCTGATTCCTCAATCTTATTCAGACTTAAAGGGATTGTTCACCCAAAAATGAAAATTCTCTCATTATTTAATTACCCTCATGATATCCCAGGTGTGTATGACTTTCTTTCTTCACCAGAACACATTTGAAGAAAAATAGAAAATTTCTTAGCTCAGTAGGTCCTTAAAATGCAAGTGATTGTCGATTTCTCTTTTGAAGCTCCAAAAATCACAGACAGTCAGTATAAATGTCATCGATATGACTCCAGTGGTTAAAGTGATACGATCGCCTTTGGTGTGAAAAAAGATCAATATTTAAGTACTTTTTAACTATAATCCAATGCTTTACGAGAGGGTGGAGTCCAAGCGGTCTCTTGTGTGACGTATTCACATTGCTGTGGATACAGAGGAAATCTCACGTTCTTCACTCGGTTGAGACATACAGGATAAGCACACAAACACACCATTGTGAGTAAATCAACCAAGCCACTGTACAGCGTCCACTTGTAAACAGCGCTGCTCTTCCGGCTGTGACGCACATGCGTCAGTTCTCGCGTGTTTCAAATGCCAATGCGATTATGCTACACTCGCGTATTGCGGGCGACCGGAAGCATGATTGAGGTAAAAAAAAAAAAAAAAAGTACTTGAATATTTATCTTTCACACCAAAAGCGAAATGTATTGCTTTAGAAGACATAAGTTTAACAGCTGGTGTCGTATGGATGAAGTTTATGCTGATTGTCTGTGATTTTTGAAGCTTTAAAAGAGAAATCGCCATTCACTTGCATTTTAAGGACCTACTAAGCTAAGACATTTTTATATTTTTCTTCAAATGTGTTCTGGTGAAGAAAGAAAGTCATACACACCTAGGTTATCATGAGGGTAAGTAAATAATAAAAGAATTTATAGGTGAACTATCCCTTTAAGACTTACAAAAAGACATGCATGGGCCTCAACAATTTTCATGTAAATGTCAATGATGGTGACAATCAACAAACACATAATTGAGCAAAAGATGTGCTTTGAATTATTGCTACATGACAAATAACTGAAAGTGACAAACACAACAACCAACAGCACAAATAAAAGCAGGAAACAGTAAAAAAGAAAAATGAATGACAGTAACACCTCAATTTGCATAATTTCTTAATGATGCTGGGAATCTGAATACGTTATAGTGATATGTGTAGTTCTTGACTTTTTCTAAGTTCAATAACTTGTCACAAGTTTAGCCAACCAAAAATTGGATAATTGAGTAATCTCAGCAAGATCAATCTAGGGCAGTTTTTCTAACTCTACATTTAAAAGTAAAAGGCAAAATCAGTGTAGCCAGTGTAAATAAATGTAGCCAGTGAAGGTAACTGCAACAAGGAGTTTACTACTAAAATTACTTCCAAAAGGTGTGATGCCAGTTACCGTTAATGTAATAAAGGTTCCAGCAATTATATCAAATAACAATAGCTTTGAAATATAAGTATTATCATTGTTTTACACTGTGATACTCTCGAGAGTGAACTTTATCTTCAGCCTTCACATTGTTTCTTGTTGAATTTTGGAAATTAGTCGAATATTAGAAAAAGGTTTCACTTAGAAATGTCGCATTACAGTAGTGAAATGGGTTGCGAATGCCTTTTCATGTTGACTTTAAAGGAAACACCTTTCCTGAAAGAGTGTTGATAGTCACACTAACCCTATACCCTTCAAACATGGAAACAGTGCAAACATCCAAGAGTTTTTACTGAACACAATGCTCTTAAGATCAAGCAAACAAATATAAGCTTAATATGCCTCCAATGTTAATTTTATAGGAGTTGAATTCTTGTTCTTGGATATTTGCCTTGGTTTGCATTGTTTTGGCAAACTACCCTTTGTCCTGCTACTGTAATATTTGTTCCCATGCTGAGATTCAATTTAAGCTTTAACCTGAGAGCTAAGCCTTCCCAGAGTAAGACTCTTTGGAACATATACCTGCCAATCAAACCATGCTGATCTCCTTCCATCTTTTACCTTTCTACATCAGTTGGGTTGGAGAAGGTGCTGATGTAGATGCACACATTACCAAATTTAAAGCCTGATGCTTTCTACATGATGTGTGCAGCAGTAAGATTTACTCCTCACTTTCTGCTCTAATATCCTGTAGCGTGACTTCCTCCTTTATTGTACTGCTTATGATGGCCTCAGCGGAGGGCCACAATACAATTTAAACTTTTTGTGGGAATGTTCTCTTGCCTTGAGAGTGCTGTTTATATGGCATGTTTTAGTAGTCCACTCCTTTTGTTGGATAACTTGTGACAATGAATTATGATTAAATCAAAACCAGTGTTATGTGTTCTAAAGAAAAATTGCCTTAAAGCCCATTTAATCCAGAGCATGCTCTCAAAGTAAGACAATGTTCATTAAAATTGGGGGGAGAGCGAACGAGGAGATTGTGCTTATCTGTCCTTTTTCTTTTCTTTTCATCAGATCACAACCAAGGAAGAGGTAAACTCCAAACTTATAGTGAAGAATGACCCAGAACCAGAGTCATTCAGGCCCAGTCTGAATGAGCCCAGTGACCTCCTGCAACAAGATCAGATCGAAAAGGCAAGCATAAGTGGTTTGCGTTGGTTCATCTTGGATGTCTTTCAGTCCATATCTATCTGTTGACCTTGTCTGTATTTAACTCTCCAATGCACGGATATGTCAGTGATCTATTCAAACCTGCTACTGAACAATGGCCCACCCTTCAGCTTAAGGCTGACTCTAGCGGTTCTTGTGGGTTTCCTGTGACATTTTCATTGTCTAAATGGCTCCCGAAGGCCTTTTATCTTATTGTCCTTTTACTAACCTGAGCCCTCCTGATCTTTTGAAGGGGTTCTTTACTCATTTCTGCCCTTTTATCCCAATCCTCAGCTGGCCAAGCACCTGCCCCCCAGGACAATTGGCTATCCCTGGTCCATGGCATTCAGCACGTCCAAACACGGCATGAGCATCAAGAGCCTGTATCGCACCATGCAGGGACAGGACTCGCCAGTTCTCATGGTGATCAAGGACAGCGATGGACAGGTATGCTCATAGGCTTTTGTTATTTGTGTTTAAGTGTATTGCTATGAAGATTTGTCTGGTTAGGATGGCATGTGGTCCACTATGGCATATATGGAGGAAGGACTCAAGATTTGGTAATGTTATATGCATATATTGGCCCTAACTTAAATAGGGCCCTTAGCTCTTGCAGTTTTCTTGAGAGTCTGGACAAATGAGGACCAAGAGATCACTAGTTCATGTCAAGTGTGCCATTTGGGATGGTTTAAATTTGTATATTTCGGTTGTGTGTCTGTTTGGATTCCAAGGATCTTGTAAGCATTGGTTTGATAGTTTGTAGTTCTCATGTGTTCTGCTTCATACAAACTTTGGATTGTTTCTGCAGCTGTTTGGAGCCCTTGCTTCAGAACCATTTAAAATCAGTGACTGCTTCTATGGCACAGGAGAGACCTTCCTCTTCACCTTCTGTCCAGACTTTAAGGTGAGAATAGATCAAGTGGACACTTAGGTCATAGATGGACAGGGATGTGAGGTTTTAGATGAATAATGTAACAATTGTTTTATGTATTTTACAGTTGATTACTTTTTGAAAACATTCAAAATGCCCATTATTAGTCTATACCACTTTCGGTAAATTTGAAACTTACTGCCATGGTTATCAACCAATGATGATCATGTCCAAATATTGGCCGATTAATTGGCTTGGTTGATATATTGTTCTATCACTAATTTATAATAAAATGATACATTGATTTAATGGTTTGTATACTGTTTCAATACCTTGACTGTTAATACTTTGCAACAACTTTAACCCTCCTAGGTTTTCAAATGGTCAGGCGACAACTTGTTCTTCATCAAAGGAGATCCAGACTCCTTGGCCTTTGGTGGTGGAGGGTATGTTAAGAGAATTTGTTGGTGTATGCTGCTTATTATCATGATATAATGTCTAAATTCAACTTCTCACTTTAGGGGTGAATTCGGTCTGTGGTTGGATGGCGATCTGTATCACGGAAGAACTAACTCTTGTAAGACCTTTGGAAATCCAGTGCTCTCAAAGACAGAAGACTTCTACGTGCAGGACATTGAGATCTGGGCTTTCGAATAACACCCTATGCCTCATGGACTCATTCAAAATAAATGGGGTTAGAAGGCCACTTCTGCAACCCCTTCAAGACCTGATTGCACACCCTTGTCTCAATGAAAGGTGGTTTTAGGTCATATGAACACGTTTTTACCCTTTGGCTGCTTGAGATCCTCCAGTCTTGAGGATAAGGAAGGGCGCCAATGGATGTTCTTGAATGTTGTAGAACTACACAAAAGAAATGAAGCTCCAGAACTTCCCAGGAGTCTTAAAAGTCCTTTAAAGTTGTAAAGCATGGGGGTTTCAGTCCTACTACCTGTCACCTGTTGCTTTATGTCTATTTCAAGAACATAATATCTAATGTCAAAACCCCAACTTGCTCTATATAATCAAATGCCTCTACTTAATGTAATATTCAGTACTGTGTTGCTGTAGAAATGTGGAGTAACATACAAATTAATGTGTGGTGCCCTTTTCATGTCAATAAGCTTCCTATTATTCCTTTATTTCTCTCTGGAAGTGCTGTAGTTACAGGAGAAATGTGTCTGTAATGTCAGTGAGTAGGAACCAGTTGTGGTTTTGGGGGAGGCGGGGCATCTGATGGAATGTATACATATATAAATACATATAGCGATTTTATATTTATACATTTATTAGTGCACTTTGTACATAACTACTTGACATATCGCTGTTATGTGTGACAGTGATATGGTTTGCGCTACTGTCCTTTTACGTTTAATCTCAATTGTACATTTTTCCTTGAATATTTGTTCCAATAAATAATTTTCTATGTGCTTACAATGTGAACTTGGGAGCTTTCCGTTGGTGGCGGAGAGTTTTCAACAGGTAGCTGCTTTCTAACCTAGGAATCGTACAAAAGGTGACACGGGTGTTTTTGAGGGACCTGATGAGGGTGATGAGAGACTAATGACGGGTGAAATTAGACCCAAAGCTTGTAGGTGACTGGTGTCAACAGTGATGGAGATAGCCAGTTACTGCAATATATACAAAGAGCCACTCAGGGCACACTGATGCAAAAGTTTCTGAAAAACAGGGAAAACTGATGGAAAATGTTGAATGGAATGTTTTCTGTATTACTTTGCAGTGATGATTTAGGAACATTCAAAGTGCAGTGGCCTCTTTTAGCAGTATTCTAACTTTAAATTAATGCATAGAGATGCCAATTTGCCCTTGTGGCCAGCTGAAAATATGCTCCAAATATTTGATCCGACTAAGCACATCTGTCAGAGCAGACGTCTTGTTGTGAAGGTATGATGCTCTCCGCATGCCGTGGGATCGTAGAGTTGAAGGACTAAAGACTAAAGGCCACCTTTGGAGCCACCTGCACTTTTCTGGTCTTCCAGTGCAGTATTTGATACCCATGTGGAAGCTCGAACAGATCTCATTAATCCCCTCAAACAACTCTGATAGATGATTATGTATCAATGTATTTACCACAATAAAGTCTATGTAATAATAACATTTTGGTGGTTTTGTGTGTGTGAATGCATGAGCAAAAATCTGACTGTTTGGCTTTGGCATTTAAAATGTGTAGTCAAATTTGGTGTATTGCAAATGTGTTTCAGTCTGAATAGTCAGATCCGAAAGTATTTTTTTTTTTCATAATTTGGGACACAACATGTACGGAACTTCTAGGGATAGGAATCATAAGGAATTAAGCGATTCCAGTTCCAATTCCTCTTTATCAACTCCGATTCCATAACGATTCCATTAATGATTTACTTTTGAGGAAGAAATATTTGGAAATAAGAAATGCAATGTTTATTGCATTTACCGCCTTAAGCAGTCTGACAAATTATCAGATACTTTTAAAGGTGCACTCAGTAACTTTTGTCTTTTTGTCATCTTGGACTTCCACTGAAACTTAGCGGCTTGGATGTAGCATTTAAAATCAATCGTTTTCAGTTTCAGATGCCATTGTGGAGATTTAGTACAGTGAGCCATGATTGCTTTAATCAGTGGGTGAAAGTGTCAAATAACAGGGCAGTTACTGAGATAAGTGAGTAGAATTCAGTTGGTCATGTGATTCTAACATGGCAGCCCCCATGTGTGGACCCTTTCCATGTAGAATAAAACAGCTTTTATAGGGTTACTGATATGACTGGAGTCTTCAACTCATGTGAGTGGTCATGATTTGCAAAATTACAATTAATGTCTGAGTGCACCTTTAAAGTTCAAAAGATATTACAAATCAGAGATACGTTTTACACCATTCTTGCAAAAGGCGTGTTTACACAGACGAAGACTTTTTGAGATGAAAGATAACGTTCAGTTAATGGTTTGTAACTACATGTGTTCTGCAATAAAAGCAAATTACTAAAATGTTGTGTCTTTGAGACATTTTAGTTGAGGGTTGGAAAACAGGAATGCACAGTCTTGTAAACATTACAAAACTTTATAATAAAATGTTTCCTTTAGTCTCATGATATACAACAAAGCAATTTGGCATAATACAAAAATGAAAATAGGGCCCCCTATTTCATAGGCTAAAAATTCAGTAGAAGAGGTAATTCATTGCTGAAAAGATGAGTGAGAAGATGATCATACTGGCACGATGAAGTATCCCAATGCTCACAAGCAGCACTCACTGAAAAAAACAATGTCATTGGTTTAACTTAATTCAGTTGTGGACATTAGTCCACACAATGAAACTGATTTGCTTTAACATTAGTGCCACACAACGGTAACCTCCAAAAATATCTAACATGAAAGAAACTTTTCTAAATTCCAACATAACAGAATATTAAACAATATCAGGTCTGCTACTTGTCTGATTCTGCATAAAAATATATGAAAATAACACTTTATTTTTAAAATGTACTCTCCCAATTTAGTCCAATGCAATGCATACTGGGAAATGGAAACCCCCTGCTCGGTTTCAGCAATACATTGATGCAATAAATTGTATTCACATAGACCCAACTCAGATGGATTAAATAAACC
Source organism: Myxocyprinus asiaticus (assembly GCF_019703515.2). Classification (NCBI taxonomy): domain Eukaryota; kingdom Metazoa; phylum Chordata; class Actinopteri; order Cypriniformes; family Catostomidae; genus Myxocyprinus; species Myxocyprinus asiaticus. The sequence continues at coordinate 8,245,751 of NC_059373.1, read as the reverse complement.
TAAATGGACTGTACACAATGAAATTAAGACGAAATGCTAAAGAATTGTTACATTCCTTTTTAATTGAGCAAGCAGTAAAATCACATTGTGTGAACACCATCTGTTAGAAATCTGAATCCATTTGAACAATTTATAGCAATGTGATCATATCACTTTTTGATGACTGTGTTGAATTTCACTTGGACTTTACACAATATAATTATGTTCTCATCTCAAACATAGATGTATTAAATTGATTTAAAGTGTACTGGTTTAGTATTTTCAATAGAGCTGTTTTTCTTTTTTTCAGTGCTCCTGGTTTGCTTAACTTTACCTCTGTCTTAAAGCTTCAATTGACTGCATACAATGCAAAGCCAAATAAATATCCAATCAGTGTAATCGTGTGGGGTTTCAACTTGATGACTGATGCAGAATCCAATTTTAGACATAAGTTAGACTTGCAGTACACAAAGTATTCTGAGTAGGACTATGCATACAAATGTAGCAATGTATAAGCCATGTAATTGTAATGAAGTAATTGTAATGTAATGCTCATACACAGAGCAGTCCAGCACCTCCAGAGACACACTCCCCTCCCAACTAAAAATAACACAAGCAGGCTTTCCTAAGATGTAACACTGAGAATGAACAAGAAGACAAGTTCTAATGATTAAGATATATATATTTTATTATTATTATTATTATTATCAGCAAGAGTATATAACATTCAGTGTAAAGCAGTTTTAAGTGTTGTACCCATAGTAGCAATGGAATTACAGAGGAGGCCATTCTGTGAAGACGTTCAGTTTTTGGTTTAGAGTTCCCTCTAGTGTTAAAATGGAACACATAAACCTCTTTGGCTGGTGTTTTGAATAATAAAAGCAGATGCTTTCTTTTGCAATTTATGCAGTGCTTGTGCTAAAACATCCACAACAATGGATGCTCCCAGTGGAAATTATTTAGTGCTTTTTCACACTGCGTTTAAACAGAGGCAATTTAGCCCAAGGCGGAGCACTTATGAAAATAAATGGGAGAAATTGAAACACCAAATATGGCGGATGTAGAAAAGGAAGTCCAGCCTTACAGGTAAATAAAGCCAATCACCTTTCAGATGCAGACATAGCCTGTCAGTCAACTTGTATGCCCTTTAGCTGGACCAGCCTTAAAATAGCATTTTTTTAGCATGATATGATTTAAAGAAACACATTTTATGATACCACTGCATTCAGATTTGACTGTTAATCTGAAACAGGCTATGTTCTTTGATCGTACTCTTGATTAACCATTTTGGATATTTCAATCTTTCCCTGTTCAGGTAGATAAGAGCCGTACACTTAGGCCACTTGTATACATTGAAAATAGAGTGGACTGACTTGCCTTAAAGCAACTGTGGCCTAACCCTGGGTTATGGTCCTTTTAAACCCCGCTTTTAACCGTGGGTAAAGCAACGTTTCACACTTGTAATTTTAAATGGGGGTTTGCACAGCTTTTTTATTGTCCATTCTGTATGACCACTTCAATTTAAAGGTCAATTTTAAACACAAATGCAACTCCATGGCATGCAGATCAAACATACCCTGATTTAGAGATAATTATGAGAATGTCCAGCAGCTCATTTCTATTTTAATTAACCTTGCTGTTAAGTGTACTCTTAACTCTCCTCTGCCAGTCTTCAACATATTTGTTTATTATGGCTCTTGAGCAGGGCGTAGAATGCTGGAAAATATTGATAAGATCAGCCCTTATATTGAGCTCAAGTGCTATAGGCTCACTGGCCGCCATGCTTGTTAACTCTTCCTCTCATGTCCGTTGAGCGAAATAGGAAACAGAATTGCTGCAAATGATTTCCTGTCTAACATACAATAACCTTCGGATCTCATGAATCACAGCCATGGCTTTGTCCTCCCTTCTCACTCTCTCAATGCTTCGCCTCAAACAATCAAACTCCTTTCTCATGCTTGTTCATGTGTACCATTCTGTAAAGAAACAGTGAATACTGTGAATAGCTTAAAATCATTTAACTGATATAATTTGAATCTTTGTGAGCAAAAGCTGAAGAACCTAATGAGCTCTAGTTAGTAAAGAATTGACAAAGATCCTTGTGTTTAAGATGAAGATCAGGTGTAAATATGGTATAGCTTGTGTAGAACTACACAAGAGAACAGTATATTTTACCCTAACCATGGAGGCTACTATATATAATACTTACGATAGAATGCTAATCCAGCCAATGGAATCAGCAGATGCCAGTTCCAGTTACGATTGTCATCTCCATCATGCCCAGTCTGAATATGCAAAGGTTATTTAAATTGTAAAAAACAACCCCAACCGTTTTGGAGACATGAACTTGCCTGAAATGGCCCTTTTAATTAGGATTATATTTATTTCTCTATAGAGGATATTAATCCATTTCCCCTTTAGTAATTCTATTTTGACATGACTGATCATTAAGATGTTATGGCAATTTATTAAATCAAAATGAATGTGTGCAAATGTCTGTTCTGTTGACACATGACATACAATATAAACTCACCAAAGCTTTACATATAGGCCTATGCATACATTTTAAATATATAAACTCATTACTTTTCAGTCGTGCTGTTTGTCACCTGGAGGGGACTTCTCATTTGTAAAAGGCAAAAGAGAAGGGAAATACATGGACTCATCATAATTTATCAGAGTATTGGTCATTGTTCAATTACATTGCTGTTTTTTAGTCTGCAAGCCAAGTATAGCAGCCTCACGGTGCATGTCCACTGGCGTACGGTTAGCGAAGGTGAGCAAGCATTTTAAATTGATTCCTATGGAAGCCAAGCAGCACACTCGCAAGGTGGATTGTGGGATTAACAACAGTGTGGAGCAAGTGTGGGAAGCAGCTGAGAGTGTCAAAAAGTTGAGAAATGCTCAGTTTTATGCAAACATGTAGGCCTGTTCAATTCCTGAAATTTTTGAGTCTGCTCCGATTTTGATTCCTGGTTTCAGAATCGATGGAACTGATTTCAAGAGTATATAATGCCCTCTTGTGCTTTATGTCTTTGTCAGTTTGTGTCTTTGTTTTTGTTAGAGGGTTCTTGTTTTCCAGTTAATTGTTTTGTTTGCCTAGTATTAAGCTGCACTTACTTTAGATCTGTATCTCGCTTTTCAAATCTCCTTCATAGCAATTATAACAAAATATTTGGATTTTATTATTTTTTTCCAGAATTGTGATATGACTGATCAATTGGGTATTAAGGCAATTACACATTATATAAAATCACCAAAACCAGTCTCATTATTTCTCACACATACTGGTGTATGACAAATGTAATGGTCATCTTTCATATCTTTATATGCAACATTCACATTTAAAAATACATTATAAAGTTGATTCTGTATATATTTAGTTTATTCTGTTTTTAATATATATATATATATAAGAATCAATAAAAAGTGTTAATAACAAAATAGAATAAATGATATACATGTAAAACAAATATTTTAAAAAGAAGTTATAAAAAGGTTAGTCTATAAAATGCAAAAACCTGTTAGTGTTACAGGCTTTGGCTATTATATGAGCTCAGCTTGACTGGGCCAATAGTGCAAATATAATAATGTCCAGCAGTCCTTATTCTTGCTCTTTTTCAGGTAGATCCTTAATTTTCCTTATCCATCTTTCAACATATATGTGTATCTTGATTGAGCTATCCTCTAAAAGTTTTAAGATATCATCTTTCAAATTGAGTTGACATGCAATGAGGTCATTGGAAACATATGACATTAACGGCATATGATTTTCATTCCTTTTTTGCAATGAGTTAAAGGTGTTGAAGGTGTCCATTCTATCATACCACAATGTGCAGACCTTGTTAATCACAACCATGGCTTTGTCCTCCCATCGTTGTATATCAATGCATCTCCTGAAATTCTTCATGTCCATTTTGAAGTCTGACAGCTCTCTTTTGTTGCTCTCAATGCTTCTCTTTAAATGATTGATCTCTATTTGGAACTCTGACAGCTTGTTTTGAGTTTTTCTTTCCGTGGTCCATTCTGTTAAAAGTGAGAGATAAAAATCATTGATAAGCAGACTAAAGAAGGTTAACATTAACATTAGAGTTAACATTTTGTGAGGAGTAGACTCAAACCCCTGTGTTTGAGATGTGCTGCTGAGATGAGAAAGCACTGGCTATATGTAAAAATTAAAGATGTGGTGAATCAAATAATAAAAGGTAGGGGAGTCATATTTCTATGGTCCCATGTTAAAGTCACTTCTATAATTTCAGCTGATAGTAGACAAGTCCAGCAAAACTGCTGAAGGAAAAAATGTATTTAAATCAAACCAACACATTTCAGCAAATGCCTTCATCAGGGTTTAGAGGGTTAAAAACAGTTTCGAGGGTATTAGTTGTACCTAATTTTACCTAATTTCTCCTTGCTTAGACAACAACATAAATAAAAAGCAGCACAGCTTACCCCACTCTCCCCTATAAACCTGAAAATGTATATATAGATGCAGAACCATTGGTTAACAATTTTGGAACTAAGAGGGTACCATATATTTCATCCTATTATTACGAAATACTTACGATATATCGTAAGACCAGCTACTAAAATCATCAGAGGCCATTTCCATATATCATCCCCACAATTATCAGCTGGTCTAATATTCTTTCGACTACAGGCATTCAGATCATTCAGTTTCACTGGCTGGAAGTGAACAGGTTCATTTGTGATAAGAAAGAATGACAGCTTTTAACTATAAACTGAACATAACTGTTTAAATAACATCTATATAGAGCGCAACAGTGCCCTTCCACTTTTTCAGCCATCTGGGATTCGGTGTTACGGTTTAACTGGTTTTCATGCAGTAAGGGTCTAAGTAAAATATGCAGCTGGCAGCTGAAACAATCCTGTCAGAGTGGTTGGGCAAAGATGGCGCCAAGTTATTTTCAAACTTTATGTTGGTTCTAGTATATTTAAGGAATATTCCGGGTCCAATACATGTTAAGTTCAATTGACAGCATTTGTGGCATTACGTTGATTACCACATAAAATATTTTCGACTCGTCCCTCCTTTTCTTTAAAAAAGGAGAAAATCGAGGTTACAGTGAGACACAATGGAAGTGAATGTGGCCAAATTTTGGAGGGTTTAAAGGCAGAAATTTGAAGGTTATAATTTTATAAAAGCACTTACATTAATTCTTCTGTTAAAACTCATGTATTATTCGAGCTGTAAAGTTATTTAAATTGTCATTTTTACAGTAATTTTAAGGTTTGTTGACATTACATCGTCATGGCAACGAAGTTGTAAAATTGGCTATAACGTTGAACAAAAAAGTTAGTAAGTGATTTTATCACACTAAAATCATGATTTTACATATTATGTCTTGTGGCTATACTTTGGAAAGGTTAGTATTTTAATGTTAAAAAATTGGCCCCAATTCACTTCCATTGTAAATGCCTCACTGTAATCCATATTTGTGCTTTTTTTTTATAAAGAAAAGGAGGGGCAAGTCCAAAAATTTTTTTGTGGGTAATCAATATTATGCCACAAATGCTGTCGATTGAGCTTAACTTGTATTGAACCCAGAATATTCCTTTAAAAACCCTCCGAGAACCTAATGTGTAAAGACAACAAGGTCCCTTTTTAACGGATTTTCCTGCATGAGAAAAGAGGCTTGTTCACTGAAGACATGGTGGAAGAGATGGAAACTCTTTGGCTGCATATGCACTCACAACAGTCTCTAGAGTTACTCAGAATGGTGGCAAAAACAAAATCATCAAGTGAGTGGCAGTTCTGCGGACAGAAACGCCTTGTTGATGAGACAGGTCAACAGAGAATGGCCAGACTGGTTCGAGTTGACAGGAAGGCCACGGTAACTCGGATAACCCCTCTGTACCACTGTAGTGAGCAGAATAGCATCTCAGAATGCACAACATGCCAAACCTTGAGGTGGATGGGCTACAACAGGAGAAGACCACATCAGACACTTTATTAGGACCATAATGTTCCTAATAAAGTGCTTGGTGAGTGTATTATTAAAACTGATGTAGCTTTTCTGTGTTAAAATAATTTCTCCTATCCCAGCTTATTGTGTAGAGACAACTATAACTAAGCCATTCATAGGTTAATTTTCTCAAAAACTGTGAGCACGGTGTTTCTGTTGCACTATGAAAATTGCTCTGTTTGTTTTAAGTGACCCGCTTCGACCCACCACAACAACGTGGAACTATCTCTTTGTTGGACCAATGGCAAATGGGGGCTGTGTTTAGAAAGCTGTTTTGAAAACAAAGTATATTTTTGCAATTCGGTTTGGTGGCGCTAAAGGTGCAGAAATTACATACTTCAGCTTTAATTAAAGCTGCACTATGTAAGATTTTTTTGTTAAAAATGAACAAATTGCCAATATTGATTGAGTACATCAACAATCAGTGTTCAAAACAATGTCCTTACCTTACCTATAAAAATGTGTATTTTGAGCTGTCGGGTATGATTTGCCGCGAAATCACTGGTTTATGACGTTCATCCTTGCGTCATTACATCATGTCCGCACACACAGGAAAGAAGTGCTGGCTGTCTCATGCTCCGGCTGGAGAAACTAACTACGCTGTTTCACTCAGTTCAGTAACACTCACACAGTTCAGGACAGCATCGTTGCAGTCTAGATGGATGTTTATCTGTTATCTGTTTGGCAAAGTTGCTTACCTGCTATAATGCTTGGATAAGTTTTCTGGTAGGGTTGTTGAAGCTTATATTGCTTGTCATGCTTTTATGTATCGAACATTACTGGTGTGTTAACTGATCGCAATGTATCTACGTTGTCTGGTGAAGTTATTGTGACATGTTTAATATGTATGAATTCTGAAATGTACTTCTTGTAATTGTTATATTGCATATTTAAACATATTATTTTTACATTTAATAAAGTATATTTTATCCGCATCATTACTGAATCATTGTTTTATGTCTTATTTTACGGTGTTACTGTGTGCATTGCATAGACATGCTATTGTATTAACTGAGGCTGGACAATATAGTATATTAAAAATAATAAAGTCTTCTATTGAACTCGTATCAGCCATATCACGAGTTTAACCTCTTAAATTGAAAACTGTAGTACAATTCAAACATTCATAGTAGATAAAACACTTGAATAATCATATTAAGATCTACTGGTGGTGCATGAGGAGAGTACCATGTTTTCTATTTAAAAGTGCTTCGAGTGTAGTGTCAGAAAAGCGATTTAAGTGTAAAATTCAATCAAATATGTAAATAAGAGTGTTGTTTATCTTCATCAAAGCAAGTAATATTTCCGTTTTAAATGTTTAATCATATAACATAATATCAACATGAAAACATCACATTATGAATCCAGCTCCAGTCATGATCACACACATGCGATGTCCATGTAAGCTCAAATTGGGAGATTCATCTGCCAGAAGAGCAGTGCCAGAACACGACTGACGTGATGTGTTCTTCCGCAAATTGCTTGCAATTTTAAGCAACAACCACAGATGTCGCTTGAGAGCACAAAGTTACGTAGTGCAGCTTTAATATGCTTAAAACGAACTACAAAGGGTGTCATTAGTTGACTGTCATATACAACAAATGAATATTATTGAAATAAAGTACAGAAATGGAATAATTTGGCAAAATCATTGGGTTCCAGCTTTCATGTAGACATGCCGCTTCCAACGTCCCAACTCGGGAACTCGGTATCATCTAAAATTATGACTTTCGCACTTGTAAATATGACTTTGCTGGGTCATTCCTGTGGACGGAACTTATAATTACGATATATCCGACTCTACTTGAAGGGCACATAACTGCAACCACAATTCTAGCCATGCCCTGATACTCCCGGTTAATTCCCTGCTCAGAAAAACTCGAATTGAAATCTCCGACAGGGTATCGCATGCTGTACTACTGACAGCCATTGAAAAAGTTGGTAGGATGCAAGAAGAGTCATTAGCTTAGTTTCCATCCACTTTTTGTGCTATTTTGTTAAAGTGAAAATGCATAAAAACAAAATTTTGCGAAATTTGCCATCTTCTGCCTTTCCATTCAATGGCCTTTTATCGATAAAAATGGTGTGCGTGATGACGTCATGCCAAAAAATCACTTTGTTGCAAAAGTTTTTTATGCATACGTTTTTTATGCCATACAGAAATGTGTGTTTATCACTAATTGTGTACCTTTTGCCTCCCGATGTTTTGGTAAAATTGGGAGAGTATTGAGACAATTCATTGAAATTAGACAGCTTACTGTCATTTTAATTTCACAATTAAATGTATTATTAAACGCATATTTGTCCCGCAACTTTTAACGACCAATTGAACTTGATTGTCATCTAAAATTAATTTTAGCGTCATAATGCAATTTACATTTTCTGAAGAAGCTCAACAAATCGATCCGAGGTAAAGAGGGTTAGATTTAAAATATTTAAACGTTTTAAAATGTTCAAAAGCTTGTTTTCTGAAAGTGAACTCAGCATTGGACAAATAGTTTTATCTAGTCTTGAAAAAAGTGTAGAACATTCTGAGAATGTCATTCAGAGTTTTTTTTATCTACAGAACAAGGTAAGGCTAATTTAAGTTTGTGTAAAGAAAAGGCATATATATATATATATATATATATATTATAATTTTTTTTATTTTTTTATTTTTTCGTGAGGTAATTATTTTATTTAATGCTTTATTCATTTGGTAGGCTAATTCATTTTATTTAATACAGGGAATTTTGCCAGCATTTTTTCCCAAAAGTAAGCTAAACAATAATTTTATAGAACTGGGCTATGTTCGTGTTCCAAAAAAGCACACTGATGCTTTTCTCCTAGTATTGTGCATTTATTTTCAATATAACACATCTTTGTGCACAGAAATGATATTGTTTTTTGTATTGTGGGCTAATTCCATGACTGCTTTCTATTATTTTGAATGGTGTGTAAAAGCAACTTTAATAAATTAATGGATGGCTACCACGATTAAATGAATCGCAAACAGTGGCCATTCATTTGTCCTCCTTGCACTTGTAGATGACAGGTGCATGATACGAGATATTTGTGTTGGCACTCCTGGAAGTGTCATGTTTGCAGCATCGGATCTGTGCAGTTAGATCAATCCATAATCACGTACAGTAAATTGGATTTCAAGGATGTATATTGTAGTCGTGATTGACACAGGCTAACGATTGGGGTAATTTCTGTCATGTGACACTATATTTTTGCATTAATGCCAATTTTCTCGACAAAAAGTGTTTCCAAACCAGTTTTTTGCGACATTTGAAGTATCGAGTTTATGCGCTAGAGTTAAATGGAAAAATATTATGTCGACAGTTGTGAAATTTTAGCGATAATTTGCATTTCCATTAGCTTTATTTTGATGCGCTAAAACCTTTTCCGCAAAAAATCCTTGGATGGAAATGTAGTTATTGTTAAAGCTGCAATCTGTTGAGATGTGAAAGAAAATACAACATATAGAGTGGCATGCAAAAGTTTGGGCACCCCTGATCAAAATTTCTGTTGCTGTGTATCGCTAAGCGAGCAAAACATGGCCTGATTTCCAAAAGGCATAAAGTTAAAGATGACAAATTTTTTTTTAATATTTTAAGCAATTTTACTTTTTTATTTCCATCTTTTACAGTTTCAAAAAACAAAAAAGGAAAAGGTTTGGGCACCCTGCATGGTCAGTATTTATTAACACCACCGCTTTGGCAAGTATCACAGCTTGTAAACTTTTTTCGTGGCTAGCTAAGAGTCTTTCAATTCTTGTTTGGGGGATTTTCGCCCATTCTTCCTCGCAAAAGGCTTCTAGTTCTGTGATTCTTGGGCCGTCTTGCATGCACTGCTCTTTTGAGGTCTATCCACAGATTTTCGATGTTTAGGTTGGGGGACTGTGAGGGCCATAGCAAAACCTTCAGCTTGCGCCTCTTAAGGTTGTCCATTGTGGATTTTGAGGTGTGTTTAGGATCATTATACTGTAGTAGAAGCAGTCCTCTTTTCATCTTCAGATTTTTTACAGATGGTGTGATGTTTGCTTCCATAGTTTGCTGGTATATAAATTAATCCATTCTTCCTTCTACCAGTGAAATGTTCCCCTATGCCGCTAGCTGCAACACAAGCCCAAAGCATGATCGATCCACCCCTGTGCTTAACAGTTGGAGGTGTTCTTTTCATGAAATTCTGCACCCTTTTTTCTCCAAGCATACCTTTGCTCATTAGGCCAAAAGGTTAGATTTTAACTTCATCAGTCCACAGGACTTGTTTCCAAAATGCATCAGGCTTGTTTAGATGTTCATTTGCAAACTTCTGACGCTGCATTTTGTGGCGAGGACGCAGGAAAGATTTTCTTCTCATGAGTCTTCCATGAAGGTCATATTTGTGCAGGTGTCGCTGCACAGTAGAACAGTGCACCACTACTCCAGAGTCTGCTAAATCTTCCTTAAGGTCTAGTGCAGTGAAACAGGGGTTCTGATCTGCCTTTCTAGCAATCCTATGAGCAGTTCTATCTGAAAGTTTTCTTGGTCTTCCAGACCTCAACTTGACCTCCACCATTCCTGTTAACTACCATTTCTTAATTACATTACGAACTGAGGAAACGGCTACCTGAAAATGCTTTGCTATCTTCTTATAGCCTTCTCCTGCTTTGTGGGCATCAATTATTTTAATTTTCAGCGTGCTAGGCAGCTGCTTAGAGGAGCCCATGGCTGCTGATTGTTGGGACAAGGTTTGAGGAGTCAGAGTATATAAAGCTTTGAAATTTGAATCACCTGACATTTCCAAATTATGATTGTGAACAAGCCATAGCCCTAACAAGCTAATTAAGGTCTGAGACCTTGGTAAAAGTTATCGTGAGAGCTCAAATCTCTTGGGGTGCCAAAACTTTTGCATGGTGCTCCTTTCCTTTTTTTCACTCTAAAATTGTGCAAAACAAAAATAATACACTAATCTTGCTTAAAATGTTGAAAAGAATGTTTCATCTTTAACTTTATGCCTTTTGGAGATCAATTCATCTTCTACTCACTTAACTATTCACAGCAACAGAAATTTTGGCCAGGGGTGCCCAAACTTTTACATGCCACTGTAACAGTAGGCTTACTTGCTCGTTTGATGCCATGAATAAGCAGGTGGATGACGTGACGGAGAAGGTAATCAATCACTCTTCAGGCAAAGGTTGCGTTGATAGAAAGTGATAACAACGTCTTTCAAAGAGAAATGCAACAACTTTGACTGATATAAATGCAGATAAGTGTGGCCGGGATACCCAAGCGTGAAGGATACAATTTTAATCACGTCCTCATTAACTTATTTGTGAATGTCTCTCCAAACATCGTAGAATCACGCACCTGCTCGGTCCATAGTCTGATAATGCAAAGCCTTGTATCATCGTCCAATTCTTATGTAGTTGTGTTGAACTCTGTTTCCCCATCAGGATCTGTTTCCCCCCAGCAGATCTGTATGGGGGGAACAGTATCTGACGGTAACATTCTCCGCTGTCAGAATGCATTCCCCCATGCCAAATCTAAGCCTAACCCTTCCCTACCCTACCCTACCGTACCCTACCTGCCTAACCCTAACCTTAACCTACACTACCCTACCTGGCCTAACCATAACCATAGCCCCATACCCTATCGGGGCTAGTGGGAAACAGATTCCAATGGGGAACACACTTCGATACAACACTTGTACATGTCGAGACATATGGACAGCGGCCAAACAGTCCGATCTTTTAACCAACAGAGAATTTGCATCATGGAAGATCTGACACAAAAGGTTACGGAGGCAAGAAACAGGCAGTGGTTTCTGGTTGAGAAGGCAAGAAAGGAAGGAAAGAAAGCTGGTTTCAGTGGGCAAGTGGCGTTCATTAATGGGAAAAGAGTCTTTTTTAGCACTTATTTAGCACTTATTTTTGTCAAAGATATTTGACGTGTGGCTCTGGGGAAATATTTGTTCCAACTTTTAGGCCCACAGCAGACATTCTAAATTGTCTTAATTATTTTAACAAAGCCTATTAAAATTGCAATCAGGAGAAATTAAACAATAAAAATACCACAACTTGTACTGGGGACTTAAATGTCACCGAATTGTAGGAATGGCCCACTTGCTGAACAGGCCGCTGCTGATGCATGTTAGTTGTTGTCTACCTGGACAAACATCTAATCATTAGTTTATTTTGATTACTAGTGTTTTATTTATCATTATTATTGTTTTATCATTATTATTATTAAATTTTTATAACAAAATTCTTATTTCGCTCCAATATTGGGTATTGATCTGACAAAATACCTCTTGAGTGAGGAATTTGGATTGTAAGCTTTGCATATCCTCTAAGAAGGGGAGTCTGTGGATTTGAATTAGACTATCATATACTGTTATTATCCCATGATCTCTTTATGTTTCTTGTTTCTCATTGAATGTTCAGGGAATGTGTGATGTAACCAAATGAAAAGCTTTATTTTTGTTGAAAAAGAGACATATCACTCACGTGGTATGAATTAAAAAGCCTTTATTGAACCGTGCTACAACATCTAAAACAGCCAACACGTTTCCGCTAAGAAAGCCATCATCAGGGTACCTTTATTTTTGTTGTGTAAATCCAAGAAAAGGGACATATTTTTTTACAAGATGGCAATGAAAAGCTCTGGAGTCGCCCATGGTGGAGCACACTTCATCTGGGTCTTGGATTTCAAGGAAAGGTCAATGAGCCTTTCTTTTCAGCAATAGTTAGATGCTTAATTTTAGTTATCTTTATTGATAGTAATATTTTCATAATGGTTAATATATACAGGTTCAATAATGTTATTTGTGAATGCACCTCTATTTGATTAAGTAATTTCTAACATCATTAATCTAAAGTCTAAATATCCCTCTGCTTTTGTCCTAAATGGTGGTGAATTTAATGAGGCACCAGATTTCTTTGCTGACAGATATCATATCCTCCTAAAAGAGTTTCAGATAGTACAAGCCCCCTCATAGGAAAATTATGTCAGAGTTTGAATTAGGTCGATTCACCTAGATATTTAATCCGTAGTAGCTCCATGTACACCTGGTTTATAGATTTATCTCAAAAATCACAAATAGACCTGTGGCTGATATCAGGCTAATACCTTATCTGGTTTCTGCAGAAAGTTCACAGATGCCTGTAACTGATCATGGAGTCATTGATATAATTTTGTCTGATGTTTGTAGAGGGCAACGAAGCAAAATAAAACGTGGTTACTGGAAATTAAACTGCTCCTTGTCTGAATCGTATTGTAAGGAATGAAAGTATTGTAGACAATATTAAATCTTTGGCAGATATCTCAGCCATTGCGAAATAGGAGTATTTTAAATATGAGTGCAGAAATGTTCTATTAAATTTGGAAAAAGTAGAGTGGCTGTATTCATATCTGATTAAAAAAACACAAAAAAAAAAAAAAACAAGCTGAATGAAAAATTCTAATCTTACTAAAGATGACAAGGAGTCCCGTCATATTTTACAAGCTAGGCTGGATAACATCCATCAAGAAAAAGCAAAGGGTGTCTTTATCAGATCGAGACGAGAGCAAAATGACAGCTTTCAGAGCGAAAAATTAAGCTTTTTTTGGCCTAGAGATGAAACATGAAAACAATAAGAAATTGTTTCTGAATTTCGTCACTCTACATTAAAAATAAAAAGACCCTAATTTGATATTATCTCATATTTTTGAATGTTATCAAAAATTATATACCTCTTTTCTTTAATAAAATTCTATCTGTAATTCCCAAAATTAGTGATTACAACAGGAAGCTCTGTGAGAAACCTTTTACTATAGATGAGCTTTATAATAAGGACCCTGAAGAAAAAAGAAAGAAAGAAAATACCTGTCAAAATAACCGGATGTGGGAGGAGCATGTGGTTGGCAGCCAAAGTAGTTTCTTTCTCCTTTCTCCTTTCTCCTTCATACTAAAAGCAATAACGTCCCTTTATTTACATATCGCTATATATAAACACATAACCACTGGAGTCTTATGGATTACATTTATGCTGCCTTTATGTGCATTTTCGAGTGTCAAAAAATGTATCACCATTCACTTGCATTGTGAGGACCTGCAGAGCTCGGATACTCTTCTTAAAGTCAGCATGAAATGGAAGTTGCGACGGACTTTACTTCCGTATTGTGACGTATTTCCAAGTGAAACAGCATATCGAACAAGAAAAAAAATTGACAATAAATAAATATTAATGAATTATAAAAAAATTAGGGTGGGGATTTGTTTATCCATTGGTTGTTGATTGGATTGTGAAAATATGGGCGTTGCATAGCAGAACAGAGGCTGATATGAATGCGAGTTTTTAGTGAACACACACACACCCCTACCACCATGCTGCTCCTTTGTGCTCAGCAAAAGAAAGAAAGTCATACACATCTGGGATGGGGGTGAGTAAAAGATGAGAGAATTTTCATTTTTGGGAGAACTATCCCTTTAAGATTTCTATTCATTCATTAAAAAAACACTGCAGGTTAAGCCATTAACTGATTACGCAGCTAAGCAGCAAATCAGCTGCCTATGTTTTCGGATGCAGCCTTAATTGCAATAGTTTATATTATCTTCACTGTCATTCAAACAGACAAAAAGTACAAGTGAATTCAGTTGACATTAAGTTGGAATTTTGAATGAAAAAGACAAAAGAGAAGGTAAATACAAGGATCAGAATTTATCTGGGTATTAGTCCCTGTTCATTTGTATTGGTGTATTGTTATTTTTTCGTCTGCAAGCCAAGTATTGCAGCCTCAGCTCTCTGGTGCATTTGTAGTGTGACTTGCAGCTGCCAGTATCATAGATACAGCCACATGAGACTTCCATTCTTGCGCTCATCTGTATTGAGATACTCGGCACAACTGCGATCATTCTTAAAATTGTCTCTCAGACCGTCTTCTATCTCCAGATGAGCAAGAAGGGGCTCTTTTGCCGTCCTAACCAGCAGATCTTTCTCCACCTCCACCCTCCTGGCATGGGGCACCAGGACGCTGCAAAAGGCCCTCTACCTCTCCACCAGCCCATACTCTACTTCCTTTAAAGCCACTGAAGCCCTCAGCTCTTGTGCTTTCTCCTTCTCCAGGGCCTCATGAAAGAGGGCCCCACCAGGGCCTCCGTACAGCAGTCTAGATCTCTCATTTTTTAGAGCTTCACGCTCCAATCTCATACCTAGACGTTCCTCATCGAGTTGTTTACTCTGAGAACCCAGGGCCTGACGGTAGTCCTGTGCCCGCTGGTGTTCTTTCTCTAGATCAAGCTCTAAATGGGCTGTTTCTCTGCGGTTTTCAGTGAGTGTATGACGGTATTTAATTTCCAGATCTTCCTGGATGCTTTTCATGGTCTTATCGTACTTGACCTTGGCCTCCTCGATTTCATTTAGAGACTCCTTGGACCAGATCCATCCTAAAATACACAGATGAAAGACAAATACAATTTTCTATATTTTCACCAAAATGATAGGGTGTTTCTGGGAGTTTATCATGGCATTGCTAGGTCGCTTGTACGGTGTTCTGAGTGGTTAGTAGAATTATGCTATAGCTGCAAGGTTGTTGTTTGTTGGCCAAAGTCAAAAGAGCTCTATTCTTGACCCTAGATGTGGCTTGGGTTCATCCATCCCTGTAAGTTTTTCTGATCCGTCTATGTTGTACTTATGAAAGGCAGCAAGTTCCAGCATTGGCACCAGAAGGGCATAGTTCCACTTGCTGCTGTCACCACCACCTTGCTGCTCTGGCCTTATGTTCCAGTGTTGGGGATCATTCAAGTTGTTCATCAGGAATGCAGTTGGATAAATTAATCAACGCTTATGTAGAAAACAATGACCAGCTGGATGATGCACCTACAAAAAAATTAAAAGCTACAATTAATTCAGTCATGCAATTACTGGAGAAAACAAATGTTGTTGTTTTTTTTTTTTTAAGTGATGCATTATTGCCATTACACAAATATAATGAATCTGATGTGGCAGTGTCATTAAATTTCAAACTGAAACGTGAGCAGCGCGAGACCTCATCCACAACATGCACACTCAACTCTGCTATTTTCATTACAATTGTTTTAACACAGCATATTTTCTAATTATCATGAAATTTGTGTCAATGCCGTTTCAGTTGTGTGAAAAGGTCATTATTACCTTGCAGTTATTCAAAGCGCTTGTCCCTTTTCGTAAAGAATTCAGAGTCTAATAGTCGCTTTCCAAAATAGGTAGGGCAAACATCTGCGTCAATGTTACTGGACAAGAAAAATGCTTATTTAATTGCTAGAACTATATTGTAAATGCCAATATCGTACAGTAAATAATTCCTGTTATCTTCAAAACAGCCACAAATCTGTGTTGGGTAGTTTACATAACACTTTCCCAAAAAAAAAAAAAAAAATAAAAAAAATTACCCCCACCCTGGACATTTTGGTACGGTCCACAATGTATATCGGGAACGGTATTGTGAGTTCGCCACAGAACCATTGGGAAGTGCGATTCATTTCCACGAATCGGTTCGTTCGGACCGTTCATGTCATTGAACCTGTTTAAAAACAATTTACGTCACTCATAGCAAAAGACCCAGAGACGCTTACTAACCTTTTCTGTGTGAAGTTATAGCCAATTTTACATCTTCACTGCCATGACGATGTAATGTCAACAAACTCCAAAACCTTAAAACGACTGTAAAAATGACGATTTAAACAACTTTACACAATTCATCAATGCATGATTTTATTTATTTATTATTTTTTATTATTATTTTTTTATGGAAGAATTAATGTAAGTGCTTTTATAAAATTATAAGCTTCACATTTCTGCTTTTAAACCCTCCAAAAATGGGTCCCATTTACTTCCATTGGAAGTGCCTCACTGTAACCTCCATTTTTGCTTTTATTAAAGAAAAGGAGGGACAAGTCGAAAGCAGTTTTTGTGGTAATCAACATTATGTCACAAATGCTGTCGATTGAGTTTAACTCGTATTGAACCCGAAATATTCCTTTAACTTTGTAGTAAAGCTGTTTATTACACGTTTGTTCCAACATTATTGCTAGTAACGGTTAAAAACATCACTGACAATAGTGTTATCAATATTAATAATAATGTTAATTATTGATGATATTATATCCATTTTGCTAACAACATTGTTCCCATTTTTCAGTTTTACTCATAAACTTACAGATCGGTGAGCTACAAAAGCTTTGCGAATCGGTTCGATCGAGTCATTAAAAGAATCGGTTCAAAAGAACAGTACGCAAGCGAATCTTAAATCCCTTCCACCACAGATTCGTGCTTGACAGTCAACGAGCAACATGGCCGCAGTGTGCGCTGCTTCCCGTGTCCTCGGGAGAAAAATTGTGTCATCTAAAGCTGTAAGTCTTCACAGATTTTGAAAATACACTTTTTAAAAGTGTCATCTCACCAATTGCATGCCGAATATTTAATTGGCATGCATTCACATAAGCTGCAGTGTATCATATAGCCTAGTCCATTGTGTGTTGGTTTTGTAACCATCATCTGCTGTGTTAAGTAACCAGCCTCTGTTACATAGTGTATCTGTGACATGAGTTTCCGCATAATATTTGACTATTTTCTCTTAATTAGTTGTGCCTTTTAACATAGGTGTTTACAGGATTAGCTTGATTGAGCTCAATTATTGTGACATTTCATAGATATGAAGTTTAGATAATTTGTAAACAGGGATCCACTGAAGGTCATGCAGGCAGCATTAGCTATGTGATGTTCACTGCAGGTGTCCTTATTTTTGAATCAGTTTTTATGCTGCTTTATGCATGAATATTATTTGGATTCTAAATGTTTACGAGAATAAAAGCAGACTGCTCTGAAAGTTTACTAGGTTATTGTGGGTAGCTTTGATATCAAACAGAAGTGACTAATTAAAGGTGAACTGGTGTAAGTTTGTAGATGAATAATGTCAGTATATGTCCAGCTAATCATAAATATGTACATGCATTCATCACATGAAAGAAAAGGTTGATATTATAATGCTCTTCACATGCATCCCCCAACAGTCTATGCTCTGACCTGCCACCTTTGTTTTGTAACCAACAGTTTTGTAACTAATAATCAAAAAGGCAAAGGTGTTCTGTGAACAAATTTGATTCATATTTGTCATACTATAAAATTAATTTCAGATCTTTTATTTTTGTTGCTGATGTGATTTGTTGTGAAGATTTTAAAAGTGCATTTTTTTGTTGTTTCGTCCAGCTGCCAGCAGTGTGTCAGGTGAGCAACCGCAAACTGCATTTCTCTATCTACGGAAAAAAGGGAAACGCAAAAGTCTCCGATGCTGTAAGTATTTATTTATCGTGCTTCCTTGTTTGATTCAGTTGCCTTCATTTTACATTCAGGAACTGGAGCTGATTTATAAGGCAGAATTATGCATACTGACTTGGTTTGTAACCAGCTTTATCATGGATCATATGAAATGTAGTCTTTTAGTTTGATCGCTGTGTTTTATTTTTGTTTTTGTCCTCAGATTTCCACACAGTATCCAGTAGTAGATCATGAGTTTGATGCTGTAGTGGTGGGTGCTGGAGGCGCAGGCCTGCGTGCCGCGTTTGGTCTGTCGGAGGCTGGTTTCAACACAGCATGTGTCACAAAGTTGTTCCCCACCCGCTCACACACAGTGGCCGCACAGGTATGGAGAATTCCCAAAACAATTCTCTCTAGATAATCGCTCATTGTTTGAAAGTATTTTTAGTTTTTACAGAGTAAGTTACTGATATTTAATACAGGTATATTTTTACAAGATTATGGAGAACATGAAGACTCAAATGCAACCAAATGTGGTTTGTGAAGACCTGAGATTGAATGAGAATCAGCTCTTTAGAGGCTTTGAGATCTGTGCAGTGATTTTCACTTACAGTGGTCTAAAGTTCACAAAGGAGCTCAACCTTTGACATTACACCTTTGATATTTTTTCAACAATTTGAAAAAACAAAAGCACTGATAAGCGTGTTATTTTAAAGGGATAGTTCAACCAAAAATAAAAATTCTCTCATCATTTACTCACCCTCCTGCCATCCCAGCTCTGTTGGTCCATACAATGCAAGTGAATGGTGGCCAGAACTTTGAAGCTCCAAAAAGCACATAAAGGCAGCATAAAAGTAATCCCAACAACTCTAGAGGTTAAATCCATGTATTCAGAAGTGATATGATAAGTCTGGGTGAGAAACAGATCAATATTTAAGTCCTTTTTTACCATAAATCTCCACTTTCACTTTCACATTCTTCTTATGTTTTTGCCTATTTGCATTCTTCATGCATATCACCACCTGCTGGGCAAGGAGGAGAATTAATAGTAAAACTGGACTTAAATATTGATCTGATTCTCACCCACTCCTATCATATCACTTCTGAAGATATGGATTAACCACTAGAGTCTTATGGGTACTTTTATGCTGCCTTTTTGGATCTTCAAACTTTTAGTACCTTTTCACTTATATTGTATGGACCTACAGAGCTGAAATATTCTTCCAAAAAATCTTTGTTTGTGTTCAGCAGAAGAAAGAAATTCATACACATCTGGGATGGCATGAGGGTGAGAAAATTATGAGAACTTTAATTTTTGGGTGAACTATTCCTTTAAGCATTGATCTCACTAATACAGAATTAATATTCACATTCTTAATCTGTGACTTCAAAAACTGGCAGATTAACAGTGTTTTAAATTTTAGATAAGTAAACACCTAATTGCTAAAGGATAAAAATCAAGCATTGACCTAATTCAATTATTGCATCCATAATGACATATAACTTAGATTTTTTTCCCCCCTAAATAATATAGGGTGGGATTAATGCTGCATTAGGCAACATGGAGGACGACGACTGGCGCTGGCACTTTTATGACACAGTGAAGGGATCTGATTGGCTGGGAGATCAGGATGCCATTCATTACATGACAGAGCAGGCCCCTGCTGCAGTGGTGGAGGTGAGGGTCGGTTACATGATCAGTCATTTCCATTAAAACCTTGTTTGTGATCAGGAGGAAGTGGATAAAAAGAATTTCTGACATGCTGTCACACTTTCATCAACATTATTTGATATTAGGTCATATAAAATCAGGTTCAAATTGAGACCGTATCGGCCTAGTTTAAATGGGCAACATTTCTATTGTTAAAACCAAACAGTCCAGGAAATGTGTGGTCCACAGGCTTTTGTTGCATTTTAACCAATTGAACCACAACATTTTATTCTGAAATGCTTAGTTTTACTGTTGATTTAGAGTATGGCATGACACTAATTGAGCACAAACTGTTGAGAGCATAAAAACAAGATTATTGGGGTCTAAGGTGAAAAGTAAATATAGTTATGCAGTTGTCGCAACATTGGCCACAATCTCAGAGCAAATTTAGCAACTATTTTAACGTAATCTGATCTTTAATTTTCCTTCTTATCATTCATAATCACCTAGTTGTTGTCTGTGGATTTAAATCACCATCTGATGCTGTGTCTCTGCAGCTGGAGAACTTTGGTATGCCGTTTAGCCGTACAGAGGATGGGAAGATCTATCAGCGTGCCTTTGGAGGTCAGAGTCTCAAGTTCGGTAAAGGAGGTCAGGCTCACAGATGCTGTTGTGTTGCAGACAGGACGGGTCACTCTCTTCTTCATACACTCTATGGACGGGTGAGTGAGCTGTGGGTGTGATTTGGGCTGGTGTGACGTTAAGACATCCATTCCGTCAGCTACGCCAAATTCTGTTTGTTTCTTGAAAAGTAACACCTTTTAAATCCTCTCCAATTGTCTGTTGATGTCTAGTCTTTAAGGTATGACACCAGCTACTTTGTGGAGTATTTTGCCCTGGATCTGCTGATGGAGGATGGAGAGTGTAAGGGAGTCATCGCGCTGTGCATGGAGGATGGATCCATCCACCGTTTCAGAGCCAAGAACACAGTCATTGCCACCGGGTGAGAGAAATGATCTGGTTTTTAAATGTCGAAGTTTTGTCTTATACGTTCATGCTTTTTTAAAAGGGAATAAGAAAAAATAAGAGTTTTTCTCAGAACGATGATTTTTCATAATTGTTTATTTTTTCTTTAACTTGATTGGGGAAAAAAGTATTATTATTTATTAATTTATTTTTAAAAAGGTATATTTTAATGTTTAAAATGAAAAATAATCAATTGATTAAATTTATAAATAATATGATATACTGATTAATTAATTAAATGGAAATTTTTTTTTACTATTTTTCGGGGAATTTTGGTGTTAAAATGAGGTTGCACATATTATTAATGCAACATGCCATTTGTATATCATGCAAATAATGTCAATATTGAATTTTCTCTGCAGTGGTTATGGCCGCACATATTTCAGCTGTACATCAGCTCACACTAGCACAGGAGATGGAAACGCTATGGTGACACGCGCAGGTCTTCCCTGCCAGGATCTTGAGTTTGTTCAGTTCCACCCCACGGGTGAGCAGCTTTTAGAAACATGGAATAGTCATTTAGAGGACGCTCACTTATTTATACAGCATCAAAAGCAAAACTATATCACCAATTGTGAGGGAACAGTTTCAGGGCTCCAGACTGCGACTAATTTTTCCTAACAGTGCGATTTAAATTTGCAAGAGGTCGCACTGGTGCGACTAAAAAGTAGGCCGACTCTGATTATGCGCTGTCGTTTTTTTTGTTGCGCGTGAGAATTATCAAACAGCAAACGTTCCAAAAATGAAACGAAACCACTCTACCTGGATCAGTCACCGTGGCTCAATGGACAGATCAGCGCAGAGAACATGTGATTACACGTGGACCAGTCTCAAGCTCTTAGCCACACAAGTCATCCCAGCTCTGTTGGGCCATACAATGCATACAGAACTTTGAAGCTCCAAAAAGCACATAAAGGCAGCATAAAAGTAATCCCAACAACTCTAGAGGTTAAATCCATGTCTTCAGAAGTGATATGATAAGTTTGGGTGAGAAACAGATCAATATTTAAGTCCTTTTTTTTTACCATAAATCTCCACTTTCACATTCTTAATGTTTTTGCCTATTTGCATTCTTCATGCATATCGCCGCTTGCTTGGCAAGGAGGAGAATTAATAGTAAAACAGGACTGAAATATTGATCTGTTTCTCACCCACACCTGTCATATCACTTCTGAAGATATGGATTAACCACTGGAGTCTTATGGGTACTTTTATGCTGCCTTTTTGGATCTGATTATGCGCTGTCGTTTTTTTTGTTGCGCGTGAGAATTATCAAACAGCAAACATTCCAAAAATGAAATGAAACCACTCTACCTGGATCAGTCACCGCGGCTCAATGGACAGATCAGCGCAGAGAACGTGTGATTACACGTGGACCGGTCTCAAGCTCTTAGCCACACAAGTCATCATAGACTGCGTTCCAAACGGCATAAATCACCCTCCGAAGGGCACTTTGAACGGAGAACAGTCATGATATTCATGCTGTAAAGTCGCTTCAAACAGAATTTCCAATAAAAATGAGTTCCGAATTACCCTTATTTTTGAGCCCCACAATTTTTGGCCTTTCATAGCTCACAGTGGATGGTAAAGTCTTCGAAGGGAATAGGGCATAGGGATGATCCCTTCAAAATGGAATGCACCCATAATCAGTGCTGCGAGAAGTGCGGGCTGGGTCGTGGATTCGCATTGATTATTTGTTTAAAACCACTATGAAAACCCCTAATGTGTCGGTGATTAAACTAGCTTAAAAAAGGCTTTGTTTGTCTTCAGATGACTATATTTTAATTAGTAAGATCCTGATGAAAGGAATTTCAAAATCAATGCTTTATTGTCAAGTGGGCATTTCAATGGGACAAAATGCGCAGTTTTATAGGAATTATAGTTATTTTTAATATTATTTATTTCTGTCTATATAACAATTTCATTATATAGATCCCCCAACACCTGCCCTCAACTCAAGTGCTGGTGCGACCATCTGTAGAACTTGGTGGCACCGGTGCTACCGCTCAAATGTTAGTCTGGAGCCCTGAGTTTACTCTGGCCTTGGGTCACTGTATCATATATATATATATATATATATATATATATATATATATATATATATATATATATACACATACGCACAATCATGGTCATATTATTTTTTGCTGTGTTTACGATGTAAACTTTACTGTACATGCATGTATGTTGAAACTTGAACCTCTTTGATATAAATATCAGGCCCCTCCCTCTATTGCTCTCAGCCAACGGTTGTAGCTGGTTTCAGATAACCTATGATGTAACCCCTGTAGGTATCTATGGAGCTGGTTGCCTGATTACAGAGGGTTGCCGTGGTGAGGGTGGAATCCTAATCAACAGTGAAGGCGAGAGATTCATGGAGCGTTACGCACCAAATGCCAAAGACTTGGCCTCTAGGGACGTGGTCTCAAGGTCCATGACCATTGAGATCCGAGAAGGAAGGTATACGTGTTTAACGTTATGTTAACCTTTCTGTTGTGTGCCCAAAAACACAGTCACAATTTTTATGAGCCCCTGTTTAAAGCTTGTTTTTAAATTTTGGAAAATAAGGACAGTTGACATGTCACTGATTTACTAACAGTCTAGTTTCAACAAAATTGGAGAGGAAATGTTTATAACATTCTAAAAATGTGTTTCCACCATGTGTTCCATCAGAGGTGTTGGTCCAGAGAAAGACCACGTCTACCTGCAGCTCCATCATCTTCCACCCCAGCAGTTGGCTGCTCGCCTGCCTGGCATCTCAGAAACCGCCATGATCTTTGCTGGAGTGGACGTCACAAAAGATCCCATCCCTGTATTACCCACCGTCCACTATAACATGGGTGGCATCCCCACCAACTACAAGGGACAGGTATTCTGACTGTGTATAACATACAGTAAAACGCTATAAAAAAAAAATACTTTGATGGCTTTTAATGGATGAAAGTCACAAGATGATGATGATTTTCATTCTACTAAAAAAACATAGTCAAAATGAAATCAAAATTGAAGAGATCTAATCGGCATTCACATAAGACCAAGATAATAACATAATGTCTCTAAACTCTAATCCTCACAGGTCATCACCTATAAAGATGGAGAGGATAAGGTGGTGCCAGGCCTGTACGCCTGTGGTGAGGCCGGCTGTGCATCAGTACACGGTGCTAACCGTCTGGGCGCCAACTCTCTGCTGGATCTGGTTGTGTTTGGACGCGCTTGTGCCCTGACCATTGCTGAGATAGACACTCCAGGTAGCTACACAATATCCAGAATGATGTCCTCAAAGTTCTGATGGTTGACATTTGGATGCAAGATTTTTCTTAAAGAACTAATATGTAATTATTCCGATGATGATATAATCTTGAAGTATCTAATGCTTTTTCGAGGAGTTTCATGTCATCGATAGATAAGTCATTTGTTTAAATACTGTATTTTCTTAATTGTTTAAAAAACCATAAAATAATTGCATGCCGATTTAATGCTGCCTCGTAGGAGAGAAGCTGTCACCTTTACAACCTAACGCAGGAGAAGCATCTGTCGCAAATCTGGACAAGATCCGCTTCGCAAATGGCAGTACCAGAACCTCAGAGATCAGGCTGAACATGCAGAAGGTACAGC
Organism: Myxocyprinus asiaticus; assembly: GCF_019703515.2. Lineage (NCBI taxonomy): Eukaryota > Metazoa > Chordata > Actinopteri > Cypriniformes > Catostomidae > Myxocyprinus > Myxocyprinus asiaticus. The sequence continues at coordinate 8,221,255 of NC_059373.1, read as the reverse complement.
ATCATTTCATGCAGTTCTTTAAATGGCGAAAGAGTAAAAACATTTAAATACAATATTATACATGCAGGTAGAAATTACCCTTTTTGGACAAACTTGAAGGGGAGGGTTTCCAATACAAATACTCAAACTCACAAAACATAAATTGTAGATTGTACTGCCATTAGTCCATGTTAAATGAACAGTATTTAACCTGAGGTGGTCATTCCAAATTATACAGGGCCACTTTCCAAAAGATTTTATCTCATTTTCTCATCTCATTTTGGTCCTCAGACCATGCAGAGCCACGCCGCTGTCTTCCGCACCGGGGACGTCCTGAAGGAGGGCTGCGTCAAGATGGAAAACATCTACAAGTCGATGGATGACATTAAGACATTTGACAGAGGTCAGTGAAGAGACTTTAGTTATGATTAGACTGATTTAAAGCAAGGACTTGGCAAAGCTGCAATAAAGAGTGACCTTAAAGTGAAGTTTGCAATTTATGAAATAAATGACTTTACATAGCAGCTGAAAGTTGGGTTGTTTTGTAATATGAATTGATCTGATGGCATTTTGCTAAAGTGAAGTTGAAACTAAGTTCTTCTCCTGTGACCTCAGGTATTGTGTGGAACACTGATCTGGTGGAGACGTTGGAGCTGCAGAATCTGATGTTAAACGGAATGCAGACGATCATCTCCGCTGAGGCTCGTAAAGAGAGCAGGGGAGCTCACGCCCGTGAGGACTTTAAGGTGAACCTTATTAAACCTTTACACAGACTTACTATGTTACATTACAGAGCCATAACTGGCCTGAATTTCAGTGAATGTTTTGATAACTTGGATTACATTTTTTTCAAATTTTAATTAAAGCTATATTCTTTACATACAAGTGTAAATGTTTTTTCATTAGTGGTTGCATTTAGTTATGTGATTTTTATGTCTTGCAGGTTAGCAGTTGGGTTTTGGTGTTAAGATACAACTGTTATCAGTTGATATTGTCAGGTTGCATCTTTAATTGTGCTTTTGTCCTGTATATATTACAGGAACGTGTGGATGAGTTTGATTATTCCAAGCCACTGCAGGGACAAGTGAAGAAACCTTTTGAGCAGCACTGGAGAAAACACACCCTGTCCTATGTGGATCCCCAGACAGGAAAGGTAAACATGTAATTGATCCTCTGGTTGATTGTGATAAGTCTGGACCTAAATTAGCTTTCATTTCATCTGTTTAACTTTAAAGAAATGTTTCGGGTTCAGTGCAATTCAAGCTCTTTCAACAGCCTTTGTGGCATAATGTCGATTACTACAGAAATTGACTCGCGTCAATGCAAGTGAATGGTGATCAGACCTTTTTATGTCCAAAAATCGCATAAAAGTAATCCATAAAACTCCAGTGTTTAAATCCGTATCTTCAGAAGCGATATGAAAGGTGTGGATGAGAAACAGAACAATATTTAAGTCCTTTTTTGCTCTAAATCTCTACTTTAACTTTCACTTTTTAGATGTGAAAGTGAAACTAAACAAGCACCACATGTGACTGTAAGATGTAAAAGTGAAAGGAAAGTGGAGATCTGTTTCTCATCCACACCTATTCTATCGCTTTTGAAGATATGCATTTAACCACTGGATTTATGGATTACTTTTATGTTTTCTTTGTGATTTTTGGAGCTACAAAGGTCTCATCATCATTCACATGCATTTTGAGGACCTACAGAGCTGAAATATTCTTCTAAAAATCTTTGTGCTCTGCCGAAGAAAAAGTCATAAATATCTGTAATGGCATGAGGGGGAGTACATTTTCATATTTGGGCGAACTATCCCTTTAATGTTTATCGCCCGTTTACTTGATGGTAACTGTGTTACTACAACCATGAAATTTGAAAGTTGAAATTATGTTCTGTGGTAATCAACATTATGCCACAAATGCTGTTGATAGGGCTCAATTTCTATTGAACCCGGAACATTCCTTTAATCTGGCTTGTGAGCCTGTATATATTTAAACATGTATGTTAGTTATGAGCTAACATGAACAAATTTTTATTTCAGGTTACTCTTGAATACAGACCCGTTATTGACAACTCTCTGAATGATGAAGACTGTGCTGCCATTCCCCCTGCCATCCGTTCCTATTAAACACATCCCAAAACTGATTCCCCTTTTTGCTTATTTATAATCAGACAATACATGAATGAATAATTTGAATAATGAATATCTAGCTTTTGACGTTGCTCCATTTCAGCTAAATATGACTATATACATTCATTAAAGTTTTAAAAGGGGAGAAATAAATTAAAAGTAATACTTGTCATAGATTAATTTGCTCTGTAACTTCAGCACACTATATAACAGCTGTGTGAAATGTGTGTATAGTCTCTAAAACACATCCGTGGCGAGTAAATCATTAAATGTTTAATATTTAAATGTTGAATGATTGTAAAAATACTGTCGATGCCCTTACACCTTATGGAAAATTAGATTGAAGTAGATAACTCCTCAATTTAACAGTGTGATACCAATGCAATGTCTGGTTTTTCACATGTATTTGGCTTAGTGGCCTTACATTCTCACCTGTATGTAAAGTACTGTACATCTTGCATGTTTCTTGTTTTGTTGGTTTTGCTTAAGCCCATTAAAGATCACCAGGGTGATTGTGATTGGATTGTGTGTGATATTAACTATGTTTAGTGGAACTGTTAACTCACTTAACTGGAAAGCGAGTTTGTTGGGGCAATCTTCATTTTTAGAGACGCTAATGGGTGATGAAATTCCAGTTAAAAGTGCAGGGAAAACTGCATTAGTAGGATAGTGTTTAGTTAGCTCCTGAACCCTGCACTTTTAAAATACTAATAAGGTTTTACATTTTGGATACTTAAACTAGGATTTAAAAACAACTACCTGAGAATTACACATTTACACCAAAGAACAGACCAGAACACAGAACATTTGTAAATTGTTTATAGACTATATTATCACAGACTACCATCAAAGTGATGCATAACTGTTTTATTCAGATGAATTAGTAAGCAGGTGCAAATCTGGACCAAAAAAAAAAAAAAAACAGTTCACACAGGCCATGATATTTGAGAACTTGTTTGTGAAGAATTTGCAGTTTAGTTATTCAATGTACTTATTAGTATTTGTTTTACATTGAACTGATAAATGTAATTAACATTGAACAAGAAAAGATAACACAAAGCAGTTATTATTGGTAGTAAATATGACTGTCAGAAACCTACTCTTGACCTTTAGTCAATTTGCAAACAGTAGGAACTGGAGTGTTATTGAGTCATTGAAAACCATAAGTAAGTAAAATTGGTGGGCTGCAGTCATATACTCTTTACCCTAGAGGCAAATACTTAGCTGGGTTTATAGATATCAGTTTTAATTAAAACAGAAGCTGCTATATCATTTCTTTTGAATCAAGAAAATTATTTTACTTGTAATGTGGAGAGTTAGACATTTTGGCTCAACTGTTTCTCTGTAGGTGCCAAAATGGCGTCTGTTTCTGTGCTCGGACGTAAACAGCGCCAGTTTCCTCTTCGGGAAGGAAGATCTGGGCAACTGTGAAAATCACACTGAAGATATGGGAACGGAGAGTCGCGGCCCTAATTAAATTCTTTTTTTATTTTATTTTTATTTTATTTTTAATTATAGATCTTCGCCATTTTTTGAGGTAACTCACATAAATGTAGCTGCTATCTATATTTATCGATGGACAAATTTAGAAAAAAACCCAATTATAAAAAAACATTACCCTCGATTTTCAGTTGTTTGTTTGCGAGCAGTAATTTGTGTCTGCAGAGTTGTTAGCGAGCCAGCTCGCTTAATGCAAATTATAAATGCCTTCATTTTTACACAGAATTTCTCTAAATTGGACGTTAATCGTTCGCAAACACATTTGAAGGTATTTCCGGGTGGGTTTAAAGCAGTTTTGTTGGGGGGAAATGTGATTTGTTTAGCTGGTAAATTGAAGCTACCAAGCGAGCTAATCAGCTAACCGATACTAGAAATGGCGTTTTGTACGGTTGCACGTGATTATTTCTGCTTTATTGAAGTACAGCCATTTAGGACAGCTTGAATTTACTGTAGAAACTGTACAGATATTAAAACAGTCATGGTCACCCAGCTGTGAGTCCAGTGTTATCGGGTTATGCCGTGCTTACATAGAAATGCATAATAACTAGCATGGAAACATACTGAGGATTTCCATTTTTTACATTTGTTGTTCTAGTCTTCACTACATCCACGCAGTGTTTTGTAAATTACAGGGTTATCTTGGGTTTGTAAAAGATCCAGCGGCCCGGGCCTCAGTCCGCGGTCTTGAGTTGATCAGCTATCCGACATCATAGCGATTGAGTCGGTGTGAAGAGCGCAGCCTCGTCGCGCAGTATGGGCGATAGCAGAGGTGAGCCTGTTTTGGTTTTATATCCGCATGTGACCACATCTGTGCAGTTACATTTACACTTAGAACTGTGAACTTAGATTTTGATTGCACTGTCTAGTGCCTGGTGTATAGTGTTTTTCTGCTGTTCTGTCTGGTACATCTGATGCTTGAGGTTCATGGTGCTGAGAGCACAATAATTTGATCATAGTTTTACAGTCATATTCTGTATTGCCTTTTAATAAAGAATATAACTAATACATTACTGCCCTGAATAAAGATATGTTTAAATGGTCTAGCTTAATAGTTTAAATCTCAGTTTGCATGTAATGAAATATACAATGGTGAAATCTTGTGTTTTCCCTTATATTTAAACTTTGCACGGTCTGATCCCTTATCCCATCCTTTCTCCTATCAGATTCCCGCAGTCCAGACAGCTCGTCCGTGTCCTCACCACTTTCAGGCCAGCGTTCGCCCCCACTGGCCCCATCCGCCGCTGCCTTGACCTCCCTGCCACCCATGACATCAGCGGTGAACAGTCCCATCAGCAGCATAGGCTCGCCCTTCTCCGTCATCAGCTCCTCTCTGGGATCTCCCTGCCTCCCCGGAACTCCCTCTGTGGGCTACGGACCCATCAGCAGCCCACAGGTGAGCAACTGCATGTTACCTGTTCCTACCTTCTGCCGATCGGTCTCTATTTTATTTCTGAAAGAGTTGGATGCATGTGCGATGTAAGCTAAACAGTCCAGCTTGTATGAATATTTGGCTTCTATATGTACAGTCACTTTCACAGTTATTTATTTATTTTTTTCACTCAGTATGTTGGACATGCAAAATCAAATAGGCCTGATTGTAGTTATTGAATGATCTAGAGTTTGCCTTTTGCAAAACATACTCAATTATTCCTTGTGGAGAAGTGTATAGAGAATAAAGGCTTTTATTTACATTAAATACTATTTTAAGAATTTATCTATACTACCTTTGGACCATGGCACCTGCATGATATAAACACCCCCCCATCTCCACAAATGTTTGCATAGGTTTTAGCTCATACATGAGAAAATCCTAACCCAAGTATTACTCTTAGGTTCCCATAAATGATTCCTCAAATTGTGCACTTTGAGTAGAGGTGTTCTATTTTGCATGATTGGCGATTGCCAGTATAAAGTTCAGAAATGATTAAAGCTTGCATCATGGTTGTTTGATTCTGCTGTATTATCATTTGTAAGTCACTTTGGATAAAAGCTGCGCTAAATAAATAAAAGATTTATAATAATGAAAGATTTGAAATATGTAATTAGTTGCAAATTTTCAAGGGTTTGTTTCGAAAGTTTTAAAATCCCATTTTTGTTTTTACAGAGGAAATTTTTGTTTTTCTTCTAAAACTGTTAACCTTCAACAGATATAGTATTTTGACCTTTCCTTTGAAAACTTTATTCAAAAGTCTCTTTGGTTGCTCATCTAATTGTTTATCTCAAACTAAAGCTATAATTTCTACAATACAAGAGAGAATTTGTTTTGAGATTAACAAAGTGAAAGTGCACCTCCCTTGATCCACACTCACGTGCCCCCTCCTCATCACTGCATTTCTGCTTCACAGATGAGCATGTTTCCCAGAAACGCAGAGGTGAGACCTTGTACCCTCTCTCAGTTCCTCACCCGCTCATGCTCACCTCGTTTTCACTTTGTTTCGTGCATATTGTATTTCTCTACCCTTTTCCTGTTGCTCATGTTGCTCAAATGCAGTTCTGTTTGGATGATTATCTAGCTTGTGTTTGGGGGGTCAGTTGACATCGCAGTGCAATCAAAGATAGATCCATAATGATCACTTGACATCTGTTTAGATTTTTGATGAAAATTAGTTTGAATGATTTGGGGAGGTGGTTGGAAATATCTTGTTGTGATCCGTTAACAAGGGTTTAGAGCTAATCAGGCATGTTACTGACAATTGAAAATGTACATGTATTTTTATACTATGTGATTGGGTCTCTCTTGTTTTTTTACTAACAAATATCAGTACATTTTTAACCACAATATTTCTTTTCTGTTCTCATTTCTTATCAACCCATCTCCCCACCTTTCTACTCTCTCTTTTCAGATCAACTCAACCGTGTCCATGTCGGGCCTGCACGCCGTCAGTAGCTCTGATGACGTGAAGCCACCATTTGGTTTGAAGCCACTGTCCGCCCACAGTCCTGGACCCATGGTTTCACAGAAACGTTTATGTGCTATCTGTGGGGATCGCTCCTCTGGTACGTCACTGACAAATACAGGGGTCTTGTTTTTTTACTTATTTGTCAACTGCCTCATGCCTCGTTCTGCTTCTCTCCAGGTAAGCACTATGGTGTGTACAGCTGTGAGGGCTGCAAGGGCTTTTTCAAGCGCACTGTGAGGAAGGACCTGAGTTACACATGCAGAGACAACAAGGACTGTCTGGTGGACAAACGGCAGAGGAACCGCTGCCAGTACTGCCGCTACCAGAAGTGCCTGGCCATGGGGATGAAGAGAGAGGGTAAGAGAACCACAGTTCCCCGTCCCACCTCACACATACACATAACACAGACCCCAGCAGGTATATGTTCACCACCTAAAGGATGACAGTAGAGGTAAGGAATAGTGGTCAACTGATATGGGTTTTTCATTGGCTTATGCCAATATGTAGAAAACAAGGTGGCCAATATATAGGATTATCTTATTGTCATTTAATTTAGTAATGGTAAAAGTGACGGAAATGAAATTTTACACAATATTTACTGTTCACTCAAATGTTTAAAAAAAATATGAGAATAGAAAATGTTTTATCCATAAGGCTGTCAGTACGCTTTGAATTACTTCTGTTAATCAGGGAAGCGGGCATTTTTAGCTGCCTTGGCTGGAAGCTTTAAGAGAGCCAAGTATTAGCTGATTAATCAGCCTGGCCAATTTATTACTTCCAAATATCAGCCAATTAAATATTCTAACTGATATTGGTTCCAAATATTGTCCGATTGTTAAGCCTGGCCGAGATATCGGTTACAAATATTGACCAATTAATTAGCCTGGCCAGTATATTGGTTCTAAATATCAGCCAATTAATCTGTCTGGTTGATACATTTTTGCCATATATTGGCCAATTAATCAGCCTGACCAGTATATCGGTTCCAGATATCGTCTGATTAATCTGTCTGATAGATAAATTGTTTCCAAATATTGGATTTAAGCAGTCTGGTCAATACATCTTTTCAAAATATCGGCCAATGAATTAGTCTAACTGGTATTGGTTCCAAATGTCGGCCAGTTAATCAGCCTGGCCAATATATTGGTTCCAAATATCAGCCAATTAATCTGATTGATAAATAATTTCCAAAAATTGGCCAATTAATCAGCCTGACCAGTATATTGGTTCCAAATATCAGCCGATTAATCTGTCTGGTTGATACATTTTTACCAAATATTGGCCAAATAATCAGCCTGGCCAGTATTTCGGTTCCAAATATTGGCCGATTACTCAACCTGGCTGAGATATGGTCTCCAAATATTGGCCAATTAATCATCCTGACCAATATATTGGTTCCAAAAATAGGCCAGTTATAAAGACTGGCTGAAATATTGGTGCCAATTAATCAGCCTGACCAATCTATGGTTCTAAATATTGTATGGTTAATCTGTCTGACTGATAAATTGTTTTCAGATATTGGCCAACTAATTAGCCTGGCCAATATATCGGTTCCAGGTATCGGCTGATTAATCTGTCTAAAAAAACGGTTCCAAATATTGGCCTTTTAAGCAGTCTGGCCAATACATCTTTTCCAAATATCGGCCAGTTAATTAGTCTAACTGGTATTGGTTCCAAATGTCAGCCATTTAATCAGCCTGGCCAATATATTGGTTCCAAATATCACACAATTAATTTGTTAGACTGGTTAATTGTTTTCAAATATTGGCCTATTAATCAGCCTGGCCAATATATAGGCTCCAGATATTGGCAGATTAATCGGTCTGACTGATACATCGGTTTATCACTAGTAAGGAGAGATAAAGAGAGAGAGGAAAGGTAACAAGTACTTTCTAGAACATAGTAAGAAAGGAAAAGAAAATGTAAAAGTCCAAGTAGAATTGGAAGATGTAGATGTTAAAAAATTAAAAAATAAGGTCCAGCAGAGACAAGTCGCTTTTTTCACTGTGATTGTAAAATGGAATTATGGATAAGTGACACATCATGGCACAAATCGGAGAGGAGAGGGGGAGGGAAGGCTGTTGTCACCACTAACACCTGTCCCCCTCTCTCCCTCTTTTGTTTCCTCTCGTTCTCTCTCTTCCTCCCTCTCCTTCTGTAGTGGTCCAAGATGAACGACAACGATGTAAGGAGAAAGCAGGGAAGGGAGGGAGGGGTTTTGTTTGTGTGTGTGAGAGTGTAAATGATGATTAGATTGCTCTGAAATCCTGTTAGATTTTAGTCACAAGACCTTGTGAAAATGCTGTTTTGAATATCTGCAGAGAATGAACCAACGTTTTAGCTTTGAATTGGCCATTGAAGATGGATTTTTTACTTTAACTTAAGTGTGTGAATGAATGAATGTTTAAAACTAACCAGGAACAACATGTATCTGCATATTTGTGTCTGTTTTCTTCTTTATCACTTTCCCTTTTTACTATCCCTGTATCCTCTCCTGTGCTTTAATTTTCTCCTTCCTGTAATGTTGACCTTTCTCATACTGTCCTCCGCTCTGTCCTTCATTTATCCTTCATTCTCTGGTTCCTTTTCCTCATTTCCCTGTGTGCGATGCAGCCGTTCAGGAGGAGCGTCAGAGGAACAAGGAGCGGGATGGAGAGGTGGAGTCCACCAGTGCTGTGAACGAAGAGATGCCAGTGGAGAAGATTCTGGAAGCAGAGATGGCCGTGGAGCAGAAGACCGAGCTACATGCAGATGGCAGCTCAGGGGGAAGCTCTGTGAGTGAGACAAACCTTAAGGAAATTAACCATCTTTGGTGCCAGAATCCTCTGCTAGTTAATATTATGAGATTGGTGTCTAAGTCTAGTCATTGTAGCTTGTCCTTGCCATGAACCACTCATTTAGGAGGAGGCAATCTAACCGATGCTATGTTCAGGGGTGGGCTAAACAGAAATCGGACATAACCCTGAGAACACAGCAAAATAATCTGGAGTGATCATGGATCTCATTTACTCTCAGACAAAAGTTTTGAATATCGTAAGATTTTTGTTTTTTTAAGTCCTCGTGGTGGCGTAGTGATTCGTCTCAATCCGGAGGACAAATCCCAGTTGCCTCCGCGTCTGAGACTGTCAACCCATGCATCTTATCACGTGGCTTGTTGAGCGCGTTGCCATGGAGACATAGCGCATGTGGAGGCTTCACACCATCCATGCTCAACTCACCACGCGCCCCATCGAGAACAAACCACAGTATAGTGACCACGAGGAGTTTACCCCATGTGACTCTACCCTCCCTAGCAACCGGGCCAATTTGGTTGCTTAGGTGACCTGGTTTCCTGGGATTCGTACTAGCGAACTCCAGGGGTGGTAGTCAGCGTCTTTTACCACTGAGCTACCCAAGCCCCCATTGGAAGGACTCTTTGAAGCAGCCTGGGAAGTTGTAAACGTGATTTGATTTTGACTTGCAAAAAACAGCCAATCATATTGTATCTTGTAAGATATGCATCAGATGGTCAGTGAGTGTGACTTCTGAGGCTGAGACTTTACTGTATTAAAACAGGCAAGTGAACAATTGCACATATACAATGGTGAAACAAGGGAATAACTTACCTTTGCACTGATTAGTTTGAGTTGCTGGCTTGTGATATTATCTAGTGTTTGGTAGCTTTGGAATGAAGATTATGCTAAGTTCCAGCAACAAGACTAACATGACATTTTCGTCTGGTAGGGTTTGATGGTTTTTTTCTCCACAAAATCCCTTAAACTAATCTTTCTCTTTTTTTATATTTCTGTCTCTTTTTTTCCTCCCCTCAGCCGAATGACCCGGTCACTAATATCTGCCAGGCTGCTGATAAACAGCTGTTTACTTTGGTGGAATGGGCAAAAAGGATCCCTCATTTCAGTGAGCTGTCCCTGGATGACCAGGTCATCCTACTGCGTGCCGGTAACCATCTCTCTCTCTTTCTGACTTATCAAAACAAGTCTTTATTATTATTAATATTATATTACAAATAATAATATATACTGTATATATATATTTGTCTTGTCTTTGGTAGGGCTAGGTGATGTATAGAATATTGATTAATCGCGATGGTTTTGCTGACAATATGAAATTAAGCAATATTGTGAATATCGCAATGATTTTAATGTGCTTTTATTTTAAGTTTCATAGAGCGCATCAGTAGACAAATTTCATGATCCTTCAGGGCTGCACAATTAATCAAAATAACATCAAAATTGATATGCAATTTAAAAAAAGTGATATTCTCAAAATGTGATTATAAACAGGGTGCAATTAAAGACAGATAAACATGTTCTGTGTGCGTTTTAGAATAATAGAGTGAAGCACTGATCTGTGCATGCGCGGGGCTCAGGGACTCATGTTTTTAGCACTTTAGAGTGGTTCACATGCACTGTGGAGAAAAAAAAAGTTCTGCATGTTCAAGCATTTGTGCAATTTGAAACATTAGTAACCGCTACAGGTTATTTTACAAATCTACAAATGTGGCACAGTTTAAAAGATAAGGAGATGACATTGTTTCACCAGATGAGGAACATTGTAAATTGTCAAATACATACTGCATTTTCAGTGTCAAAAGTTCCTGGAGAAGGTGAAATAAATGGGACAGAAATATATTACTTTTTGAATAAAACAAATCTAATCCTCAAAATAATATTGCTAATTCAGCATTGTATTATAATTATAAACTTGACTGGGTCCCACAGAAGTAATTTAGTATTATGCAATATCCAACTTGGTTTCCAAAAAATAAGTGAGAGAAGTAGTTTGTGCACACCTTGTTCGTTCACAAAAATATGTGAATGTAAATAATGCTTTTTATTAAGCTACTATGTATGATTGTAAATTGAATATAAATTTAAGAGTGCATATCATTAAAAATGATTAAATCTCCTTGTGTTCATTTAGTAAAAAAAAAAAAAGTGGGATACATGCCTTCATTGTTTAGATTTTTATTTAATTCGGGGTCGGGAACCTTTTCACTAAGGAGGCAATTTTTTAATTTTTGGTTGATGCATTTTTTCAAAAGAGCACAAATTTTTAATTTTTCAGTAAAATAAAATGTTTTATTACTATAGACTAGTCAAAAGCACAAAAAGAAAACAAATATGCAACAGTTAATTAGGTAACTTTGCAGTATAGAATTGAGTACACGTGTTTGTGCGGGTCTCCATAAAATTACTTAATTTTACAATTGTTCGTGAAAAAGTTCACCTCCCTTTTGGGCTGGGAGATATGTAAAAAATATTTGAATGATAATCGCCTTAAAATATCACGATATCCGATTATACCGTCAACCCCCCTGCCAAGGGTCAGTGAAAATTTTTGCTTTATTGATTTTGCTTTAAAAATTAAATTAATTTATTGAAACATGAAAAACGTAAAAGACATTTCTAAATTCAAATTGCATTTTAAATGAAACGAAAAAAGCAATTAAAATAACGAAGTGATCAAAAAAACGTATACATAACCACCTCCCCAAATCCAAACATTTACCATCTCCAAGGGTTCCATTTGTCATCACGTAAGCATCCGTTTGTGACAACAGGTGAAAAATTACTAATAGCCTACAAATTAAGAACTAAAGACAATTATAAATGTAAATATAATAATAATAATAATCATAATAAATAAGCCTAAGAAATTCCCATGTGTTCCCAAAAAAAATGCTGCCAAATGTGTGTTCTTATCGAATGTGTTCTTGTCATGTGTCACTCCGGGACATCTTGCAGGTCACCCGCCTGTTGCGGGTAAATGAGCAAAATTACCTGCATTTGGACGAGGAGCTTGTGAACTGGATTGAGCCTCGTCGCATTTTGCGGGTGGCGGGTGATATTTCACACCCTGGGCGCACATAAAAAATGACGAACGTTCTTAAAATCGCTCGTAGAAAATACTCTTAACTGCTAAGATCAATAGTTATTGGGAAACGAGGCCCAGAACTGTATGCATGTGCATGTCTTAGAGAAGCGCTTTCATTGCACTGGTGAATAGCAGAGCTCACTGTGCACACATATCAAATCAGACGTGCATCGGCGGCTTTTCTTTCATCTGTTCTTCAAAATATAATCATGTTTCGTCAAACGCGCATCTTTGTGTCTGATTTCCTGTAATATATCACTCCAAGAAGTGGGTCGCCCTCCACAGTGGCTGGTACATCAGCAAAATTACCCACCACTCCGCATGAAAAATACGCATTTGGCAGGTGTTAATTTCAAACCTTATTCACCAGGAGTAGGCTGTATGACAAATTCGGGAGAAAGGAAATCAAAACAGTGTCATTGACTTCAAGTTTTGCAATCGCACCCACACTTTCTGCAGGAAAATTATCTCTAGAAAGAAATTCTCACTTTTGAGCCATTTCAGAGCAAATACATAATTATCGAGATGTATATCAAATATCGTCAGTAGGCTGCAAAATAATCAAGATATAATTTTTGTAGCCATATCGCCCAGCTCTAGTCTTTTGGAAAGGATTCAGTATCTGCCTAATCAGAAGGATGCTAACATTGAAAAAAAAAAAAAGGATGGTACTGATATGGTCCCTGAAATAGCTTGCATGAAATAATTTGTCATTTATTGCTGATGAGGTCAAAAAGTAAAATCCAGTTGGCTCCATGTTGAGCCTCTCATTCCTCCCTTTTTTTCTTCCATCTGTCAGGCTGGAATGAGCTGCTGATCGCCTCATTCTCTCATCGCTCCATCACAGTGAAGGACGGCATTCTGCTGGCCACTGGCCTCCATGTGCACAGGAACAGTGCTCACAGTGCTGGGGTGGGAGCCATCTTCGACAGGTAATACTCATGTCCCATGACCACAGACAGGATAACCTTTATATAGATTTAGTTGCTGTTGGTTTTAGATTCACAAATCCTTTCACAGTGATTATTTTTCACTGTAGAAATTGTTGAAATCACATCATCATTCATGGTAAATGTACATTTACTCACACTCCTGTTTTTCCAAGTATGACTTTTCTCTCTTCCATGAAACACAAAAGAACATGTTAAGTAGAATGACAGATTCAGTCACCATTCACTTGCATTCAATGAAATTATATGGTGGCTGTCATTCTGCCTAACATAATATTTTGTGTTCCACAGAAGAAAGTCATATGGGTTTAGAGTAATGTGTAGTTGAGAAAATGACAGAATTTTTATTCTGGGGTGAACTATACATTTAAGGCATAAAGTGCTTTTTGATTTTTCCTGTGACATGACAAAGAAAGACTTTTTGTACCTCCCGACAGTCTGCCGGCTTGATGCTGCTGTATAGAGTACTTTTATAGATTGACATAGCATGACCAGACAAGATATGCGCACATCCAAATACACACGTGCACCAAGACTCTGCATCAGTCAGCAACTGTGTCCCCCACAGATGCAGCGCAAACTATTGAACCCTGTGATCACTGTTAATTTGCTGTTTATTATCACAGCAATTTTACTGTTTTTTTTTTAAGGGTAAAATATTAATCATATTTCTTAAGATTCCTCATTACTTCTCAGTACTCCATAACTGTATTTTTGTCTTAAATTAAAGTATAACAGGCTACAGGTTGTTGTTGATGTTGTTGTTTTTAAATTTGTACCATTCTAAATTATGTTCATATGAATATCTCTGTTAATGCCGTTTATCTCATTTTCATAATGTCTCGGCTTCAGAAACTTCACTGTCCACCTCACCTGATGTATATCGCTTAATTGTCTTTCTGTCTGCAAATAATTGTGATGTGTGTGCTTGTGCTTCCTGCTTTGCATTCATTGGCTCATGCATTAAATGCCATTTATGCCATTTAATTTATGCTAATGTTGTTTAGCATCACTTAAGTTTAGCTGAGAAATTAAGAGCTGCTAAGGATTATGTAAGCGCTTGGTCCATAACAATAGGGCTGCACGATTATGACAAATCATAATTACCGATTATTTCCTTTTGATATTGTAATTGCGATTATTAATTTTGATTAATATAATTAACATTAAAGTACTTTGTTTGGGACAGCTGCATGTCATCTTTGTGGGCTGTGCATTAAAACAAGCTGAGAACTTTGTTCCTGAATTACATTATTATTTTAATTGCATGCAAAAAGTGATTCACATTTTGAATAAATTATACACACTATAATTTAGATTAATTTATAAATTAGCATTACTGATATGCTTTTAGACTAATTTAAATGCCTCAGATTTGTCTTCTCACGGCTCAAAAAATATGTTGTAAAAAGGACATTTTTGTGAAGTGGGAGTAAATCTAAATGGAATGCTGAAATTGACACTTCATGATTATATACAGTAATTGCGACAGCTGTAATTGTAACCTTGATTATTAATTGTGAATTAGTGAACAGTGAATGAGCTGTTTTATTCCACAAAAAGAACATTTTTTACTGGCACCACCACAAAATGTTTTGTGTTTATGTATATACACACATACACACATATATATATATATTATGTATCTCTTTTATAACGATAAATTCATACACATTTACTGGAATATGATGGCATATCGTGCAAAACTAATTTTTATTTTATATTTTTATTTCATTTTTAAAACCATTTTTTGACCATGTCAGGTCATATTGTATGTTCGGAGCTTTGCCATTTCAAGCTTTACTGTCACCAACCCATATTTCACTCTCAGCAAGAGCCTGTAGCTTGTTACTCTTTGAACTGGGCCTGCCGCATACATGCGTAGAGTCTAAACGTTTCTGTCTGGGCCTTTCTGGAGCGGGCAGACATTATTTAATAATGAAATGTGTAATGACATTCTAATAACACATTGTGATTGAACACACAGGGAGAGTGCGCACAATGCAGAGGTTGGGGCCATATTCGACAGGTAATAACCCTCCGCTATAAACAAACAAATTAAAACAAACAGCAGCAGTCAGGAAAGCCTGTAACTTGAGACAGTTTATTTTGAATTGAATTATGTCTGGGGCTGTTTGGAACAGGTGAACCAAACTGACCTTGTGTACTTGTGTCTGTGTGTTGAGCGCATTGATAACAACACCACTGGACTCACAATTATGTTTTATGTTGCATGCTCTGTGATGACTTTGAAATGTTAATTTCTTGTGAATTGTTTTTGTCAGACATTGTTGTATAAATATGATGAACAGCCGAAATGTTATTTTTATGTACTTGTTATGAAAATAATTGTATCCGTTATTTAATTTTTTCTGATGCTTGATTTGTTGGACTTCAAGCTTTAACCAAAAACCTCTCCCACCCACCCCCTTTCCCCCTCTGCTTGTGATCCCTCGCTCCTTCCCTCCCCCGTGTTCATGATGTTAGGGTTCTGACGGAGCTGGTGAGCAAGATGAGGGACATGCAGATGGATAAAACAGAGTTGGGCTGCCTGAGAACCATCATCCTTTTCAATCCAGGTCAGACCGAACAGTCAAACAGACACCTTATCATTTACTTAATGAATATTGGTGATGCACTTGGTATTACTATGCATAAATCAACTACTGCTATAATCAACAAGCTTATTGAATTGCTATTCTTGCTTTGGAACAAAAACATTTGATGTGCTTTACTTAGAATTTCTCTTGTCATTGTAATAACTTGCATAAAACACTACTAATTTATAATTCTACAGTGCACAGCTTTTTAAAATATGTTTGATTTATTGAATACTTTAAGTCTGTTGTATGACTGATTATACGGCTGCTCATGGCAGAGTTGTTCTGTCATAGTTGCAGGTTTACGTTTTGTGTGGTTTTATTTTACAGATGCAAAGGGATTGTCGAGCCCCAGTGAAGTGGAGTTGCTGAGAGAGAAGGTTTATGCATCGCTGGAGGCATATTGTAAACAGCGATACCCAGACCAGCAGGGCAGGTACAGCACACATGCCATTTTTTTCCTTCTATACCTCAAAACACTGCAACAGTAGAGTTTCGGAAGTAAAAAAAAAAAAAAATCCATTCAGAATTTCCATAGAAATTTTTATTTTTAGCAATAATGTATCAAGTTTTCAAGAGCAGACCTGCCAGGAGCTCCAAAGTTGTAATGCATTATTTTTAAATAAATTAAGTCCTATTTGAAGAACTACACTATGTAGTACATTTTTTTAAATGCTAGCTAGCGTAGATAACACTAGCAAAACATTATTTTGCAGTAGTTAATTGGAAGTTGTAGAGTTATAGCATAAAAGACAGTATTGATCTTTTCTGGTAAGTGAATAAATGGAAAATGTAATCAGAATCGTTGAGCTCTTTTGTGCCAACATAGAGTAAATCTCTCTAACATTGTGGTTGAATATAGTTTAACTACATCTCTTGTCACTTGGTTTACAGGTTTGCCAAGCTCCTCCTCAGGCTCCCAGCGCTGCGCTCTATTGGTTTGAAGTGCCTAGAGCACCTGTTCTTCTTCAAGCTGATTGGCGACACCCCAATTGATACTTTCTTAATGGAGATGCTTGAAGCGCCTCATCAGATCACCTAATCTGGACCAGTCTTAATCCAGTTCAATCCGGTTTGCACCAGGGTATCACAGTCCCCCTGGGGCTCTGGGGCTTTACTGTGTCTCGTATCCCATTAACACCTTCCCACAATTCTCTTCTTCCCTCCCCCCGCTCACCCTCGCTGCACCTTTCAAACAGTACAGCCTCAATAAAGACTTAAAAACTGTCCGGGAAAAAAAAAAAAAAAAAAGATTTTTTTTTTTTTCCCCCCCATGTGACGTTTTACACAGTGTGAGGTGTTCAAAGAGATTATTTTTAAAATTCCCTGCAGGTTCTAAAATGTATCATAAGCTTCAAAGACTTCCAGTTTTAGAACTCTCATATTGATTCTAGAGATCTTTGTGTGTCATTTTTGGTTTGTATGTTACTCTGAATGCACGAACTGTATATATACGTTTGTTAATGCAGTTAGACAGCCTGCCGGCTGAACACAGTGCATGTGTGACCGGGGTGAGAATTTCATCCAGCGTGCCCATTGGCTGGTACGAATCAAGTTATGCCAAACCCATCCCCTTTGTAGTCCCATAATGTAATGTGACTGTGGAAGACTGCTAACTTGCTATCTTTGGGCTTAAACCTTGAATTCATAATTTGTACTGTACTCATGAAATGAGTCCATTTTCTAAATGGCAATGCATCTGGCCAAAATGAAATGCAGGCCGGGGTTTTACATTTGTGAATATAAATGTATGCAGGTTTTCAATTGTTGGACATGAATTTTTGATCATGTTCCAAAAGAGGGCCTAAAGGCACAGATAGAATCTTGCAGGAAAATCCTGCTTTTTTTTTTTGCGGCAATAGGAAGGTTGAACTCTTTTTTTTGTGTTTATTCATCATTTTTGTTTTGTTCTTTTGATGGGGAATTGCATTGGTAGAGGTTGTGGCACCTTCTAGAGGACATTTTACCTTTGATATTTCATAATTCTCCATGTCCTGATGATCAATTTCTTAACAATTTTCTTTCACAACTTTAATTCCTGAAATGGGAACTACCAGCACACCCCTCAAAAAAAGACTAATATTTATAAAGTTTTTGTGTGTGTGCTGTGATGTATGAATATGTCCAACCACTCTTGTCCTTTCCCACTTGATCGGTGTAGCAGGCCTTTTTGTTGTGTGTTCATTCACCTAAATCTGTTCGTCATCAGGCTCGTTTGGAATGAACTGATACTAATGTTGGCATAGAAAAAAAACAAAAGTG
The DNA here is from genome assembly GCF_019703515.2 of Myxocyprinus asiaticus. Lineage (NCBI taxonomy): Eukaryota > Metazoa > Chordata > Actinopteri > Cypriniformes > Catostomidae > Myxocyprinus > Myxocyprinus asiaticus. The sequence goes on along the minus strand of NC_059373.1, from coordinate 8,203,056 downwards.
TTTCTGGTTTGCGTAATGTGTTGGGATGGCCCTGCGTTGGCCGTTGAGGTGTAGTACTTTATAAAAGGACCTTCTACATTCCATCTGTACAGGTTGCAGTGCATCCTCAAAGTAGCTAACTGAACCCCTGAATCATGCAACTTAAGCCGGCATCACACTAGCAGACTCAAAACAACTACATTTTGGCTGAGGGTGTCACACTTGCCCACTGTTTTGCTGAGATCTCGCTCTCTTCAGTCGGAGGTATGACACACTTGCCGATAAAGAATGCTGGAGTGGTGACAGACATACCAACTCACTACAACTCTCTCTCTCTCTCTGATTCCCTGTCACGTGGAGCTAAAGTACCACATGAGCATAAACAATTGGTAAAGAGTGATTTATTATGTAATTCATGGATTAACTTTACCTTGTGAAAGTGTGTGATTGTGTATTTATTCCCTCATGGCTTGCCGTAGAACGTGTATGTCCATATGCATCTTTCAGCGAGTAAAGAAATTACGTTCAATAAAAACAAACGCTTGTGCCTCCGCGTTCTGAATTCATTAGTCATTTTAGTGTGGAAAAACGCTTGGTGACGGAATCACTTTGGATTACAATCAGCAGTTGTGCAGACATGCAGCCGAGTGCACTGAAAACGTTCAGATCTGCTTGACGTCTTGTCAGTTCTTCAGTAAAAGAAGCCCATTGATCACTTGAAGTGAACATAAGAGCCCGCTGCAGCGACAACAATTTTTTCTGTCATGTTGGATCCTTTTATCCTTTTGCTGGAACCTTAAACTCAGCAGGGAGTCCCGACAGTCAAGTGATTAACGACCTCCCGCTGGCAGGCGCAAATGCACGCTTCGTCTTTCTCCGTCTGGCGATTATGCTAATGAAGCTCATACCTGAATATCACTGGAAAAATCGGCTAGCATGATGCTGGTTTAACCAGAGTGCAAACTCAAATGCATTTGTCTTATTTAGAAGGGACTGATGCCACTAAGGTCATTATGTTTGCATTACACCATCAGTCTGAAAGGCAGAAGAGTGATTCTCATGAAACATCAAGAAAATGTCCTTGTCCTGTTATACTTCAAAATCAAAACAAATAAGAAATTATATTTTGCATATAGAAAACAAAGCCTTGGACCAATGGTTTTAGGACCATTTAAGATTTTTTGTATGTTGTGACATTTTCATGACCACTGCACACATTTTACCCTCCCAATTCTCATTACCGCAATGTGAAAAAAAAAAAGGTGGTCATTATGATATTCTCATTACTGCAATGTAAAAAATAAAAGATATTTAATATTCCCTTGGTATTGCCTTTCATTTTAATTTAAAAACTCCTAGTACTACAGCATCTTTTTTATTGTAAAACATTGAAAAACATGAGTGTGTAACGGTAATGAGAATAATGAAACAATGAGAATAGTAAAAGTAAAACATCCAGATGCTTTAATGAGTAATGAGAATTGTGGGGTTTAAGTGTCCTTAAAAAGATGTAACAGTGCAAAAGATCTTAATCATCCACAATGTAGGTAATGATGACTTTCATTACCATTACACAGTCATGTTTTGACTGTATCGCTGTTAAAAAGATGCAGATTTCTTGTTACAAAACATATCTTTTTTTATTTTTTTATTGACTTTGGGTTAAATATGACATGGGCCATTTTCATTACAGGTTTCATGAGAATCATACAGATGTGTCCAAAAACCAGCATTGATTACAATCTCTATGCATTTATGAGGAAAGAGACTGGTGTAGAATAGAATTCTGGCCATTAAACAAGAAATTCAGTTCAGCAAATGCATCAGTGTTGCTGTTGTGTGCTCTTGTGATATATACCTGTTGGCTTTAAGGTGCTCATATCATAACCAATCTATCCAAGTACATGTGGGTAGTGACTTAAGATGAAATACTGACAATATTTGAACATTTTATACAATGAAATAGCTAGAGATTGCAAGTGGTCCCACCTGTTTTGGTGCTAACGACAACGGTTAGACAAATGTCAACTACAGTATGAACATACACACCAGTGCATGGCATACACTCAACCACTGGTCAAAATATGCAATGACACTATACTCAAAACTTGATTTTGATATATACCCCCATTTCTAGTTTAATACGCCATCTACTGCGTAATGGATTAAAAGTAGTTTCAAAGTACTTGCAGATTACTATTTGAACTGTTTTACAAAAATGGTCTTATGCATTAGTAAGGTGCTTTAACCTTCCTGTTGTGAGTTAAATCATATGCAGAACACTTGTCAGATGAGTACATTCGCCACATAGTTTTTAGCTTGCAAATGAATTTGAAAATCAGATGATATCAATATATGTTTGCTATTAATATGTTGTGACTGATTCCAGACTTCCAATTAAAGCTTCGAACTATTGTTGCCCCCTTCCATCTCTTCCTTGCGTTTTGTTTTTGTTAGGACCAGTGGTAGTAAGGATCCTGTCTTGTGGCCGTTTCTGTGTATTCCACACTCAACCTCTGGTTCTGTATCGTTAGCATCCCAGGAGTTATGGTTTCTCAAGAGATTTGTTTTCCATTTGCATGTTAAATCTACACAGGTTTCATTAATCCAGAATTTGAAGCAAATTCATTCGGTGCTGATTGTCTGCTCTGTATCTGAATAGTGGAAAGGCACATTTGATCACATGCACTGTATGCTTGTGTTTTCTTCTGGGCCACTTGAGCCACACCAGGGTGGTCAGTCAATCTATGTGAGTTTTGTGTGTGTGTGTGTGTGTGTGTGTGTGTGTGTGTGTGTGTGTGTGTGTACATCATTGCAAAAAAAATTCTTGTTTTGTGTGTGAAAGATGCATAAACAATGCTTGAAGGCGCTCAGTGGAGTTGATGTATGGTGAAATGATTCACTGATTTATAAAAGTTTCCTTGAAATGGAATGCAATGGCCCTGTGTTCTATTACTTGATTGTGGTTTATCACAGTTATACACCGTGAACTTGTGTTTTCAAGTGGCCAACCTAACTTTTCTTTTAGGGGTAAATTTTTTTTTCTCTCCGAAATTTTACCTTTTTTCATAGTCATATATATTGAAAAGCTCTATAAATTAGTTGGTTGCAAAGTATTCATAAAAATGAATACAAAGCTTGCACACAGATTTATTTTTATCCATTTTCTGTTTTGCAGCGACGGACGGTATCCCCTGAATACCCATGATGCACCTGAAATGAATGCAGTACTGCCAAACGGGTTGCAGGGGATCTGATTCTCTGGGGTTTCTAACCTCTACTTGATTGACTGTGTACTGTGTAATGATCACTTTAAACAGATCCCCTTTTGCAGCTATTTATACAGAACTGAGCAAATTGGTGCTGCAGTTTGTTTCGCGTGTGGAAAGCCCTCCTGTTTGTGTGTTTGAAGTGGAATGGTACTCTGAAAACTTGAATTAATCTCTGCCTGAGAATGAAGTGGTTACGTTACAGTCTAAGAACCGATTCACTTTAATCTTCGGCATGGCTTATGTGAAGTGAAGTGAATGTTTGCTTCTTAAAGACGCATAAGTGAAGTGATTTTTGGGCTGTTTTCACCCGTTTTTCTTTTTTACCTTTTTTTTTTTTTTTTTTGCAGTGACACTATTTTTATGACAATTAAGCACCCCAGACCCTATTCTCATTACTGTAAAAATATATTGTTTAAATTGTAAAGTATTTATACATCATGGTAGTATTTATTTTGCTGCCTTTTATGCAGAATGAACAAATTATTCTATTACAGTAGGTATTTTTACTGTAATATCCTTAAATTACTGTATTTCAGTAATGAGTCAATGAGAATTTGGAGGGGAAATATGCTTATTTGTCTTGAAAATACTATGCAAAAAAAAAAAAAAAACAGAATGGTCCTAAATTCATTCTTATGCAAATGTATGTGTATATATATATATATATATATATATATATATATATATATATATATATTTTCTTTTGGCTTTGGGGTGAAATGTGACCTGAACATGTTTTCATGAGATTCACCCATACAAGGACATGTTGGATGGAGTTGCAACTGAAGGAGGGCTCTAAAATGTTTGATTTAAAGGGAGACTTAAAGAGACTCCCAACTTGATGTGAAAGAGCTTTTTTAATCTCCCCCCCCCCCCCCAAAAAAACAAACAAAAACATTTTCTTATGCAAACTCTCTTCTTATGCTTTACATATGTGTGTGTTATGTATTATTGCAAAATCTGTTCTGTTCTTTGGGATCTTTTTCCCACCCACCCACACCCTTCCCTCTTAATTTTTCGTGTCTAGTTTTTAAATCTGTCTCCAGCATTTGTGGAAATAATGGACTGTACTGAGTGTGGAGAAAAAACAAAATACTTTTTTTTCGTTCTTTTTGCTCTTTTGTCATTTAATTCAGAATCTGTTTTGTTTGATGTACAATGTGTAAGTAAAGGTTTTAATTCTGCAGAGTCTTGTGACGGTTTCTCTGTTCCCAAACATTCTGTCTCCCTTTTTTCAGAAAATAACTTCCACTGTAATTGCCAGAACATTTGTAGAATTATTTTTCTTTGATTAATTGCAAGTTTTTTTTAATAATGCGACAGTAGTTTATCAACATTAATCACTCGTTTCTTTAAAAAAAACTTGCTCTTTAATGGTGTTTGATGTGTTACATTCCCATCCTTTTTCAGTCTAGGGGTTAAGGACAGAAGTAACAAATGTGGAGAGAGAGAGAGAGAGCGCACGCACAGGAAACTTCCCGTCTCCAAACCCAGCACTACAAACACACACTAGGAGTAAGCTGGATTTAAATTTATTAAAACAAAGGAAAGTTAAGGGAAACATACATGCCTTCAGGAGGGAGCAAGGCCAAAAATAAGAAACAAAACAAGATATCTGTCTTGGTATTAAACCTGTAACTTCCATAAAAACCCAAAACAAAGAGTTAAATATATGACAACAAAACTTCCCTGGCTAATCCAGATAAACAGGAGAAAAAGGTTTCCCAACAAAATTGGGATTCCTCAATCTATTATAACTTTTTACAACAGAAAGTTCCTCTTAAAATCCAGCTTCAATTCAGCAGTGCACTGACCTCACATCAGAATGAATCAGAATGAGCTTTATTGCCAAGTATGCTTACACATGCAAGGAATTCATCTTCGTGACAGAAGCTTCAAGTGTACAACAATACAAAAATAATACAGCAACAAGACAGAGATGACAATAAACTAGAGTAAAAGTGAATGGAAAATAAGTATATATGGAAATGCACAATAGGACAAAATATATACATATGTACAATATACAAATACAAATCTGTTATATACAGAAGCAAGGGGTTGTTGTTGCCACAGCCTCGTCGTCATTCCTAGCGTGAATAAGGTCTATGCTCACAGTTTATCCACCTTATTTTTCAGCAAAACTAGGGTGCCGCCATTATCAACCTTGAATGTTGGCCACTTCCAGCTATTTTAGCTATACAAAAATACCTCATTATGCTGCTTTATATTACAGACTGGCAATACATGTCGACATATTATCATTAATTACGATTTTTATAAACATATTGGTTTTGAACGCATATAGTTTTACCGTTTGTTGCATTTTGCCATTGTTTTATCACACACTGTTGCACTGGCAGAATGAATGAAAACAGGCGCTGACAGTCCTGGGCGCCATCTGACACACCTCCACAAACCTTACACAACCAGCAGAGAGAAGATGCCGGGAAAATGCTGCTTCAACTTTCTTTGCATCAAAACTGCATCTTGTTTCATCTTGACAAAATAAATAGTAAACGCCTTTTACTCTCTGTTCTTGTCAGAGAGCATTCTCTCTTTCTTAGCAGTGTATAGTAAACAGACACGCAGATCTCACATCCAGCATGGCTTATGAAACATTGCCTTTGGAAATAAATAAAGGCATCATCGGAGGTTATGCAGTTACATATGAACGGAGATTTACATAGAGACAAGAAAGACTGCATCGTCACAATCTCATAAAAGAAAGAAGCAGATTTTATTACCGTCTCTTCAATACAACAACACAGCAACAAGTGAATTATTGACTTTTTTTACTATAAATGCTGACGTTAGAAAACTATCTGATATTGGCACATAATTGTGCTGTACATCCTGTGGTTGTGTGATACTTTATAAGACCATATCACTAAATTCTGGTATTATAACCTTCTAGTTATTTACACTGCGGTCAATGCCAGCGGAACTTTCTCACATTCGCCGAAGTGCAGCTGCTGCTTACTTCCGAGTTGCTAAATAAGGTGGATACGAGTAAGTGAACACCAGCTGTCACGAGCAGATGAGCCCTTAACTGTTACACAACAATAAAAGGATAGAGGAGCCCCCACATCACAAGTTTCATGAAGTGTCCTGCAGTGTGTGAGCTGTTATAAATCTGAAACTATTTGAAATATTTGTTATAATTGTACACTCAAAAGAATATTTGAGCATATTTTTAAGATTTATGCTTTTCAGTTTTTGTAATAAAACGGCAAAAAATTGACAAGTTTTTTAATTTAACCAAATTAAATGAATAAAACTTAAATGGAGTTTTCATAAAAATATTTTAGCCTATTTTTAAGATTTATGTGTTTAAATTTTTAGAACAAAATTCAGTCAAATTGAATTGAGGAGTCTTTAACAAAAGTGAGTAAAACTTTATGAAATGTGTAAATCTTAAAAATAGGCTAAAATATTTTTGTGTACATGCAGATTTACTACATGAATCATTAGTAGGCCTACTTCTGATCATTTAAATGAATAGGGGAAAAAAAGCTTAAAGGTGACTAAAAAATGTAGGTGTCTTGGAAGAAATGGTGACTAGTTATAGAACCTTAAATATACATATAAATACATTTTAACCAGACATTTTGATGTTGAGAAAATGTTCATGGACACATTATTTGTTAGCTACTCTTAAACTGGGGTTTTCCCCTCTTTCACAAATTTAGTTGTCTAGTGAATTTGTCTTTGACCTGTCTTTAGTTACGAGGTGGTAGCGTCCCGTTTGCTTTTGGGGGTCCCTCGGGCGCACATGTGAGTTAGTTTGGACCTCAGTCCAGCAGGACCCCCGGGTTCTGAGCGGCTGCTGGCGCTGCAGTGTTCTGCTGTCACCGCTAGAGGGAGCACTTCTGAATCACCAGATTAAGCAACAGTAAAGAGATGTTCTGGCTCCACACCTTCACTTCATTCTCCTCCCTATTTTTTCTAAATTATTGGCTACGCTTACAAATAAATAAATAAATAAAAATAAGGATGATAAATTTAAGTCAAAATGTTCAGTGCCAGTGACTTAACGCCTACTGACATGTGACTAGTGCATTTTTATTCACAGAGAGCTTATATATAACTACAAAAAAAAAAATATATATCAAACTTGCTCAAACCGTGCATCAACATGAGGTCTGTTGAACCATTCTGTTAGTGTGACGGATTTTAAGTCAGTTAATTGAATAATTGTACATGGTTTTGGAAAAAGAGGTTGCGACATAAAAATAATTTGAACCTGCACAGAAATGTCTCCCTGCCCTGTGTGAATGATGCGCCTGTAGTTCTCCTGTCGGCCTGTAGGCGGAGCTCTTACAATGACTGCTCTGTATTGGAATGATGCTGAGTCCACTTTAGGGCCGCATATTTTCACAGTCATATTTGCGCAGTAAACTCACTGCATTTCAACATCTAAAGCCAAATCCTGAAGCCATTTCAGAATTTTGTTTGCAAAAATAGTAATTTATGTTATTTCTCACAACTCTGCCTTCGTATTACTCTGAAAGTAGTGACCCCTCTTCACTCTGTTCCTCTCATGTAGTCATTTATTGATTGTGGAGGGTAAAATAGCAAAATATTGAATTTTTTTTTTTATGAGAAAGGAGTTTACCTTTAAAGTGGCTAATTTACACTGGAGCTGCATAGGTGGGGTTGCTTATCAATTAGCAGTACGGGTCATCCATAAGAGGATTGCAAATTAGCACTTTGGCATGTGAATTTTAAAAGCAAAATGAGGGGACTTACAGAGTTCCAAAGAACCCAAATGGCTGGTTCTCAAGCGGCAGTATATGGCAAACATAGACATATTGCTTATTCAAAAAGAAACTCAAAATGTCAGTGACGTGATAGACCCTTTAAAAAGGTTTAATGAATACCAGATTAAATCTACATATACAAGGGCTCCCTAATCTTCTAACTGAACATGCAGACATAATTTAATCTTAAGGGAAGTACCACAAGTCGACTTCCTCAGTCTTTATCCCTCGATATATTAATATTAACATATATGGCCACATATATTCTTAGGTGTGTTTCTCATTTGTCAATACTGCCTGTTTGCATTGCATTCAACATTCAAACCTGTGCAAAAGGTTTAGCATTATTTGAAGTTCCTGGATTGTTTTATTATTATTTTTTTTTGTCTCTGGTTTGGTTTGTGTCGCAGTGCAAAATCAAAGACATGCATGCTTGTTGTCGACCAAAATATAGAATAGTTGTGGTGGATACTTCTATAACCGTGTGGAACTGCCAAGCCTGTTCTCTCAGAGAGAATTCTGCTCATGGTCAATATAATTTCAAATGTATAGTTACAGTCAGAAGTCTTTGTGTAAGTACACATTGGACAGCAAAAGAGAACAAGTACTGGACACACTAACCAGCTACATCATTCTGGACTTTTCAAAACATGGAAGGATGTTTTTTCCCCTTTCTTTTTTCAATAAAATCAGAAGCTAGAGAAATGTAGTGAACATCAGAAACAGGAAGACGGAAAGGGGAGAGGAGGAGTTTATTATTCCATGTGGTTATTTATTTATGATGTCACTCACTAGATGTGACAAAAGCTTGATGGCTTTGGGTTTCTGTGTTTTGATGGCTGGACAAGAGAACACATTATTGTTTTACATTTGACAACGATTTGCACATCCTAATGTATTACCATTACATTTTAATGGATTACATAGAACTAAAAAAAATTAATTCTAAATGTTGCTTTTATTCAAACTAAAATATCATGCTTTTATTGTTTGTGTTGTTTAGTCAGTTAACTTATAATTAGTTAGACTTATCACTTTAAAAAATCTTGTTGTTTCAACTTAAAAAAATAAGTGTTGGTGTTACCTTAAAATTTTAAGTTTTGTCAGTTTGAGTGGTGGTGGTGTAGTGGACTAAAGCACAGAACTGGTAAGCAGAAGGTTGTTGGTTCAATCCCCACAGCCACCACCATTGTGTCCTTGAGAAAGGCACTTAACTCCAGGTTGCTCCAGGGGGATTGTCCCTGTAATAAGGGCACTGTAAGTCACTTTGAATAAAAGCATCTGCCAAACGTAAGAGGGAAAGTTGTTTAAACAGAACAAAGTTTAATTAAATCAATATAACTTGTTAAATGAGCACAATGTCTTCATAAGTAAACTTGACTTTCTTAGTTCAATCAACTTTGTTCTAATTTAATTCAAACTGAATACAGAGGTTCAATTACTTATATTATCATTTAATATTATTAATAATCATAGACTGAATTAGGGCTATCCCATTGACAGAGACTGACATCCGATCCTTTTATTATATTCAAACTTAAGCTTGTCAACGAGACACGCATGGGCCTTGAGACTTTACAATCAAATCACAATGATGGTGGCAATCATCAAACACACTGAGTAAAAAGATGAGCTTTAATTTGTTGCTACATAACAAATTACTGAAAGCAGTGGTGTAGCCAAGGGTGGGCCGTAGACCCAGGCCCATCTAGAATGTTAGAGATCATTCTTTGACTTCAAATATATATTTATAGACTTTTTTCACAGCAGCGCCATCTTTGATTTTTGATGGGAATGACAACGAGGCTGTGAGGGATAGACGTACAGTCAATTCAATGGGTTGTGCAGTTGTTTAAAGTGTTCTTGGATCATTCTGTTGCCGAAACATTGAAAAAATATCTTTCCAAGAAATTTCAGTAGGCAAAAACTCTAGGAAATACAAGTTGTGGAAAATTAGATGTGATCTAGGAGCTTTTTGATAGCTTTATGGACTGAATGCCATTGAAGAAACTGTAAGTATATCCCTCACAGCCTTGTTTTCATTCCCACCAGAAATCAAAGATGGCACTTCTGTGAATAAAATAGTTTTAAAACTGCATAAATTCAGATTTCTGAAAGTGTGACAGAACTGTTTGAATGTGCCTTCTCTGTTGTAAAAGAAAATTTGGAGAAAAAAAAATTTGGGCGAAAACTTGGCCCATCCATTTTGATTGAGGCCCACCCAAAAGTAATTTCCTGGCTACGCCCTTGACTGAAAGTGATAACAACCACAACAACCAACAGCATAAATAAAAGCAGCAAACACTAAATAAAAAATTAAAAGACAGTAACAATGCAATTTGCATAATTTATTCATGCCGCAGTGCATGCTGGGAATATGCACAAATATGTAAATGAGATGTGCGTAGTTCTCTTGACTTTTATTATTTATTTCTGCTGAATAGTTTTTCTAAGTTCAATAACTTATCACAAGTTCAGCCAAAAAAAAACTTGGATAATTGAGTGATCTCAACAAGATCAATCCAGGGCAGTTATTCTAACTCAATACAAGTTAAGCTCAATCGACAGCATTTGTGGCAAAATGTTGATTACCGCAAAAATATTTTATTTGTTTTTAAAAAAAATGCAAAAATCGTATTTACAGTAAGGCATTTACAATGGAAGTGAATGGAGCTCGTCCATAAACATAGCACATGTACATCTCCGAGATGTTTGTTTAAGAGCGTTTAATCTGAAAAGACACTACAAAACTCTATTAAACAGTATTACACACAAATAGGAACAAGTACTGCTCCATGTTTTCGTTTCGGGAGCAAATTGCTTGTCTTGTAAGTCCACTTCTCTCTCTACCTCCCTCCACTCCTCTCAGTGTTCTACTGTACCTCCCGCTCTCTGTATGTCTCTCCCTTCCTGCCTCACAAAAGACCCTTCTGTACTCTGCCTTACTCTGGCTGCCTCACTCCTTTCCTCAACACCTAACTGGTACATTCCCTTTTCTCCTCATCCTGCCCCTGGAGTGCAGGTCTCATTGATCACTCCCATTGTGTGAGCTCTCTCCTCCTCAACTTTAGCTTTAGTCTGGCCACAAAGGAGAATTATTACAGTGCAGTGTACAGATAGTCTGTGCCACAGACACCTCAAGCTGAGGTGTGAGCACTGGTTCTGCAAATAGGCCTGTTGTTTCACACAAGCTGTTGAGGAGCATAGTGCAATGTAAAGATGCTTGCCTCTTACACATTTTGCCTAAAGACTGATGCCTTAAAGGGATAGTGTGCCCAAAAATGATAATTCAGATATTTACTCTCATCATGTTGTTTCTAAACCTGTATGCCTCTCTTTCTTCAGTGGACAATGAAACGAGATGTTGGCAGTATGTTTAGTTTCAGTCACCTTGCACTTTAATTGTATAGAAACAAGATGCAATGCAGCAGCATAGCTAGAACCTGGCTGATGGACTGAAGCCCCAGATCTTTTCTTAATAGCCCCAAATGTTTTTTTGTGATGAAAAAATAAAAAATGAAGGCTTAATGTTAATTGCATTAGGGTACAAATGCAACAAGTCAGGCTTCAGTTCTGGCTTCAAATGTAAATTCCGATCAGTGATCCCAACTTGCATTAGACAGTTTGCACTTTGACTTTTACCTGCTGTTCGTGCTCAAGTTCATCAGACACGTTATGAACGCCTCGAGTGGAGGCTTTCTGTTTTCTCTCATGGGGGTGCAGCTTTTCTGTATCAGAGGCAGGGCTGTAGCAAGGTAATCTGGGCCCCCTGACTGTACTTTGCTTTGGGCCCCTTCTTAAAAAATACAGTTTAGAATTTGTTGTGGGGCCCCCTGGATCTTTGGGCCTCTAGAATCGTTACCAGCTTTCACCCCACTAGCTACGGCCCTGATCAGAGGCACTGAGGTTTGAAGCGTTGAAACTTTGCCTTGTTAAAAACAACCTGGAATCATGTTTAATAACAGTCATGAACCCCAACGCAGGTGTTTCGAGTTATTTTTAACTTTACATGGCGATCCCACGATGGGATTTAATTGCCACGTAAATAAAATAAATAAATACGATTTGATAATAAAGTCGTAATATTTTGAGAATAAATTTATAGCATTATGATATTAAATTTCGTATGAAAATAAAGTCAAAATATTTAGAATAAAGTCATAGAATTTTGAGATTATAGTCATCATAATATTTTGAGAATAAAGTAAAAATTATTAGAATAAAATCTTAGCATTGTGAGAATAAAGTAGTATATTGTGTAAATTAAGTAGAAATATTAGAGAGAAAAATATCTCAATATTAGGCTAAACAGAGCATCATCACAACGATAGAACGGACGCAGAGTCAGCAGCTTCATTAATACAAGAGATGGATGTAGAGGATGTAGTTAAATCATACTTTAGGATAGGATTTAGCAATAAAGAAATTCTTGATCTTCTGGCGCATCAGCACATAGTAATTAGTATCCGGACACTGCTAGCGGTTATTTAGGAAATTTAATTTATTCACAAGAAAGAACCAGACAGATTCGAGCAGTCCTGCTAAGTGTTGTTATCAGTTTTTCCTCTCTAAACAATACTGTAACCGAGGGTATGTTACGATGTATAATATCTTGATACTGACTTATATAAATCACAGCAGTTTCAGTTATTTTTTGCTTCACTTGAGTGCGAGCCAATATCTCGTGCCTCCCTTGACAGACGCCCACATGTTGAAAACACCTGTACGTTTTGTCTGGCACACCTCATTCATGAACGGAGAGCTCTCAAAACTTCCCACAAATTCAGCTCGGTTGTAAAGCCAAGTTATCTTCCTGATTAGTGGTGCTGTATGTAAAGACCCAGATGCTCCACTTTGCTGTTATCCACCACATCACTTTGATGTCACTAACCTTACTAATGAACAATGAGCCAACAAGTTGTAATTCTCAATTTGATCATCTGCAATTTAAATTAAAACGTGTTTGATCCGTTTATTGTGCACCTGGCGTTTGCTCATATAAAGTTCTGAACTGGTGTCAGTGTTGCACTTAATATAATTATTATTTGACAGATAGGGTGGTAATATTTTATGTCATGGAAGGAAGGGTTCTTCTTATTTTTATATTGTAATATGGCATGTGGGCTAAGCCCTGGGTGACCCTGAAGTCTAGTGACGCCCCTGATGCAATGAAAGTGAATGGTGACTGAGGTCACTATGTACACAAAGCACATTTTCTTATGCTCAGAATAATAATTATTACGTGTATCACTGTTGACTTCAGGGTTTACAGTGAGGTAAAACCAAAGCATATAAAATGGATAGTTAAAATTTTAAAATCTAGTCTACTGAGCCTAGTTTGGAGGCATTGTAAAATAACCTACAGTATAAATACACACCTGTGATGTCATTTTTAATTTAGATTAAAGTGGCACATTATTAAATAAACAAATTACTTTGTGGAAGAAGTGCTTATTCTGATTTTAACATTTGGTGTCTTATCATAATGCTTTAAAAAAAGGTAATTTTTGTCACGCTTCGCTTTGCCCTAATAACACCCCTTAACCTTGTGTAAACCGCTGTAACGGATGGTTTCTCGTGGCTTAATGCTTTATTTTGTAACATATTAAAACATATTAATGGAGTCAGAATAGATATTAGAGCAAGGTAATGGTTAGAGTTTAGAAACAATACTGAGTGCATTCACATGCACAGCAATACACTGTTAACTGCTAAATATCACCTTATTCAAAAATGTGACAATGCAAGAAAACAATGCAATAAACATTATTATCTGCTTTTGACGTTAAAATGTAAACAGGCATGCACACAATCCTTGTGCACAATGGATAAGCTGGTGAGAACACCAGTTAAGGTGTTAACATGCGACAGGGAATGAGGGTAATGGACAAAAATCTGTGTGCTGATAGTTTTTAGCTTAAAATCTTTCTTAAAAACCTTACCCTGATAATGGAAACCATTTACAGCATTTACTTTACCTCACATGTTGTCAGCTTATTAAGCATAACTATGCATCAGTGCACCTTGAACAGCCCTAGATAACTCCAAAACGAAAACATTAGGTTGATTTATCTTTAGCTAAATTCGCTCTTTGCTTACTGAAATGCAAAACACTGCCTCCAGTGTCCAAAATGGTAACTGTTATTGGGTGTATGGGCATGTGTGAGCTCTATTTTCTGGGTTAAATGTCCACCGGGGGGCGCCAAAAGCGAGTTGTGAAGCGAGTGTTTTTTCAGCTGTACAGGCAGTAATACAGTGAAGAGGAATTCATATTTTATAAACTGTACCTCCAACCCAAACCCCAAACCTAACCCAAACCATCAGTGAAGTAAAAATGTACTGTTAGAGGGAAAAATGTAACCTCTGAATCACGCTTGTCACTGATTATGCAAACGTGACTGCTACCTGGATTCAACAAGGTATCCAAACCCGCACCACAAGGGAAGGCAAACACACTTGAGCTGATGCAAAACATGTTTGATGGGAGTTAGCGCTTGTCTGTAAGTCAGCATAATGTGTCCGCTATAGGGTACTAGAGCTCTTTTAAACAACATGCTGACTTCCCGTCTTGTTGCAGATATCTCCAGCGTTGCAACGTGTGTAGAGGTCAGGTGGGGCATTTTGACATTAGTATGATGCTTTGCAGTGTGAACACACAGGCTTTGTTTATGAACCACAGACCAGAGGGCTTTTCCTCATTTCCTGTTTTTTTTTTCATACCAAAATCTGTGTAGTCAAGTTAACTCTTCACTGTTTGACCCACTAATTTTATGTGAGAATTTGTTATACTTAATTTATGAGGGATTACAAACTGATTACCTGTAAAAAGGTTTATAATGTAAACAGCTGGAGGACACCTGGGCTGGAAGCTACAAACAACTTACTATACAGTGTGCAGTTACCACGAGTTACAAATTAAGTTGGTGAAGAGGGTTGCTTGTTTGAACTCCCAGAGAAGAGAACTATGATCAATCACCACTGTGCCCTTAAAGGAATATTTCGTGTTCAATACAAGTTAAGCTCAGTTGACAGCATTTGTGGCATAATGTTGATTACCACTTAAAATGTAAAAAAAAAAAATTTTATTTTAAAAAAAGCACTTACATTAATTCTTCTGTTAAAACTCATGTATTATTTGGCTGTAAAGGGTTTTAAGGTTTGTTGACATCATCATGGCGATGAAGTTGTAAAATTGGATATAACTTTACACAGAAAAGGTTAGTTAGGGATTTTATCACACTAAAATCATGTTAACATATTTTTTATGTCTTTTTATGACTTTCGAAACAGTGAATATTTTAATGTTTGAAAACTGGCCTATTCACTTCCATTGTAAGTGTCTCACTGTAATCCAGATTTAGCTTTTTTTTAAAGAAAAGGAGGGGCAAGTCATAATTTATTTTTGTGGTAATCAATATAATGCCACAAATGCTGTCGATTAAGCTTAACTTGTGTTGAACCCGGAATATTCCTTTAAGCAAAGCACTTAACCCCAAGTTTGTTGGGTTGTCCATGAAATAAGTGTACTATACATCATTTTAGTTAAAATAATCTGGTAAATGACTAAAATAACTGATACTTTGAAATTGGATCATAAAATTTAAACAAGATTTAAAAAAAATAATGCGCCTCTTCTTCAGCTTGGACTCCTTTATTTGTCATTGACCCAAATTTTCAGGGATATTATTTATGTTTGTTTGTCTGTAACAATATGACTACATGTCTAGGACTAATAGCCAATGGATAGTTGTTTTTCAATGCTATGTTTCAAAAGTAATTTATCTTTGTAATGCAATTTGATATTGCAACCAGGAAATTCTCAACCTCTCTCTCTCTCTCTCTTTGTCCTTTCCATCACTGTCCCCTCCATTGACTCATCAGTATGTCTCCAGATTTCCACTTCCGTCAGTGGGTCATTTGAACCTCCTCCCTTCTGCTCCTGCTGTCTGACTCCCTCATACCTCTCTCTCTCTCTCTCTTTCTCTCTCTCTCTCAGTCTGAGTAAATAATGTTTGATCTCTCTCTCTCTTTCACTCTCTCGCTCTCTCTCTCCCTCCATTTCCATCAATAGGTCTCATTCATTCCCTCTCTTCTCCTGCATGCCATTAGACCCCCTTTACCATCACTGTTCATTCCAGTGATTTTTTTTCCTCCATGAAGCTTTCTGTGACTTCTCCAGTGCTGTTCATGACGTGTTCTTTCTCTTCACATCATCTCTTTCCAAAGCCCTTTTTAAGACATTCTCTCTCTCTCTCTCTCTCTCTCTCTCTCTCTCTCTCTCTCTCTCTCCTCGTCTGTCCATGTTTGTTAAATAAACATTGTATTATTTCTGTGACATAGGTTACTGTAAGTCACTCAGGATAAATGTGTCTGCTAAATGCATACATGTAAATGTATGTCATAATACATGCATAACATAGAGTAAATGGCAAACTTTCTGTTGCTCAGAGGTTGCCCTTTCATTGCTCAGGAAATTTAATGGATGTCTCGTTTATGTTTCATTCAAGCATTGGAAAATGGAAACAAATGTGACAATTGTTGACAAATAACAAGTAGAGATTTAAAATTAAAGGAATATTCCAGGTTTAATACAAGTCAAGCTCAGTCGACAGCATTTGTGCCATAATGTTGATTACCACAAAACTTTTTGTTGTGACCCTCCTTTTCTGTAAGAAAAAAAGAAGCAAAAATCGAGGTTACAATGGAATTGAATGGGGGCAAATTTGAGGGGGTTTAAAGGCAGAAATGTGGAGTGTATTGTGTGTTATTTGAGCTGTTGTTTAGATTGTCGTTTTTATGGTGGTTTTGGGTTTATGGCCTTACGTCTTAATGGCAACAATGTTGTAAAACTGGCTATAACTTTACACAGAAAAGGTTAGTAAGTGATTTGACCACACTAAAATCATTTTAACATGCATATTGTTTATGTCTTGTTGCTATACTTTTCAAACAGTGTGTATTTTAACATTTATGGATTGGCTCCATTAACTTCCATTGTAAGTGCCTCACTGTCTAGATTTTTGTTTCTTAAAAAAGGAGGGAAGGGTCTAAATGCATTTTTGTGGTAATCAGTATTATGCCACAAATGCTGTCGATTGTGCGGAACATTCCTTTAAAATTCGCATAGCTCAGATAATGTAGTCTTGGAGGAGTTTGATGAGAATTGTTTTAAATTAAAATTGAAACTTTAGAGGAGACACATCAAGATTACATGTGTTATCTTCTCTGGAGAAAACTCTGAGAAGCAAGAGAAGTAGGTAAAGTCTCCTTTTGCACTTTATTTGACCTCATTGCTGTGATTTTTTCCCCTCATCTTATGGTTACAAATGTCCCAAACATTTTCCTAAATTCCCATTAAATGAGCTTTAATTATTTATTTATTTTTATACATTTTCTTACATTCCTGACTTCTGTAAGTAGCTATTTAATATTGTTTAATGGTCACCATTAGTAAGGGGACTGAGAAACTTCAAGTAAATTTTGCTTAATGATGCATAATTGTGCTAAATGATCTGAGGCAGTTTGAGTGGCCACACTCAGAAAGTCAAAGAGAGATCTTAAAGCAATAGTTCACTCCAAATGAAAATTCTATCATCATTTACTCACCCTCATGTTGTTCCAGTCATCATTCACTTTCATTGCATCTTTTTTTCATACAATGAAACTGAATGGTAACTGAGGCTAACATTATTCCTAACATCTCCTTTTGTGTTTCACTGAAGAAAGAAAATCATACAGGTTTGGAACAACATGCAGGTGGGTAGATATGTTCAGACTTTTGGGTAAACAATCCAAGTAATAAAAGCCTTTTATATCAGTGTTTACACACTCACACATAATACTCATTAGGCAATTATCAGTGAATCAAACAAATAAACATATATTTGTTGGTGTTTTAAACTCATACTGAAATTTGATATAGCCACACATACAAAAAAACTCTTATATACAAACTGGCATAGCAACATTTAAGATTGCAAACATTTGCTTTGCACAAATACCGCTCGCCGAAAACGTCTAACTGGCCCTCATTGTCTAACCCTCTCTTGCCCTTCCCAATTTCACATTTGATCTGGGCATGCATGAGTACCATATCTAAAATCACTGACCCATTCTTTCTACCTCTCTCATTCTGTGTGGTTATATCAGGGTCCCCACTTACGGGGAGCTCATAGCTTACACACAGAGTCACATACATCAAGTCATTTTTTCAATGCTTCTGCTGTAACCCTGTACCAACCCAGTCCATTTCCTCACAAACACACATGCACAAATACACACATGGCAGTCTATTTCCTCACCCCCTCTTCTCCGATCTATTTCTGTATGTTGTACTGTAGTGGGCTAGGGTGTGTGTGCATGGTTTGCAGCCCTGCCCAGTAAAATACAGACTTTTTAAAAAGAAGTCTGCAATATAATCTGGTTGCTTTATTGTAATTACAAGGTCCCCATTTTGGAACTAACCAGGCTGTCTACAAGCACTTGCCATGTCTGTCTCCAAGGAAAAATTATGCTGGCTTTTGTGTGTTCCCCCTGCGTGGTTCCTACCAACACGTAGCCCGAGAGCCGGTTGTCTATCGGCAGATAATTCATTTTCTCAAAGGTAGCAAATTTAATTTGCTCATTCAGATATAAAATATGTTAGCATGGGTGGCCAACCGAAACCTACATAACCGCATGGCTAGTGGCCTGTTGTCAAACCCTGAAATCACTGTGGACAAATTAGTAGGCTGTATTAATCTACACAGCTGTATTCACTCAAGGTGGGAAACATCTGTCTTGATGATTTCTATGTCAAAGTTTGAGTGGCTTTTTACCTTTTCATATTCTTCTTTGTCCCAATAATGGGTCCTAATAATTTGTTTTGATATGTTTAGGGTTTGTACACATGCCAAGACATTATGTCAGTCATCTGTTTATGAGTTCTTCTCTACAGCGCTTTTCACTGTTTGAGTTGAAGTTGTGTTTCAATGCCTCCCTGGATGTAAACTGGTCTTGGTCCATTCAACCCCAGCTGGACTTTTATAACTTCTCAAGGTCTGTGTTCACCTGTGCTTTAACCCCAGATTAGTTTTAATACATTGTATTCTGAATGTCCAAGGACCATGTTCTCATAATCAACCATGAGCACAGTGCAAGAATGGGGAGGTTTTATTGTTTTTATTAATGTTAAATCTCAACCATTTTATTGTCTGCCAGTTGAAAATTGTATACAATGGCTTAGGAAAGTCATAGTGCAGTAATAGTACGATTTGACATTGTTCATGTCTGTAGCACAAACTGTCCGAGATATTTGTTTATTATGCAATCATGGCTCCTGTGAGGTGATTCTGCTCACGTTCCTCATTCTCCATGATCGTTTTTCATTTTTAAAAACATCTTTATTTTTTCTCACATTCTTATTTTGCCTCTCTGTGTCAATCGGTACACCTCACATTTAAAGGGTATGATTATACTGTTTTAGTATGGAAACACACTTAAGTGCACTGGCAAGAGGCAAGACAAAACACATGCTATGATTGTTTAAGGATTGTCTCTTTTGGACTAGAATGGGCAACAGCACAGAAGCACCGAATTGAATCACTGTTGTACTTAGCTGCAAGAATTTCTGTTACAACAATATTCAGTGCTCATAATCATGCACAATGCAAATCCAGTCATATAAATCACCCTGTAAACAATATGAAAGCAATCCAATTGAAAGCCCTCTTCAGCAACTAATGTTATTGGTGAGAGTTTTAATGTTGTTAAAGAACAGTGCAGATAATTATGTTATTAGTGGCTGCTCACAGTGTGGCACTTTACGACCGATTAATGGCAATAATTCTAAGGAACCCAAGTCTCACTATAAAAGTGGGGTTTCTTTAAAAGCTCATGCATTTATAAAGATCCTTGGACAGAGGAAAGGTGTAACCTAAATACTGTAAATTACTATTTATTTTTTATCCTTTACTTTGAAGAAATGGAGTCTGCTGCATCTATAAAGTAGGCTGAGAGAGTGAGGGAACAAACAAAAGAAAGAACAAAACTCAAAATTAACCAGTTTCTTTGGTGTATCAGAGAATAAATTAGATATCAAAATTAGAGAGGGAAAGCATGATTAAACATAGACTTAATCATTCTGACTAGTGCCGCTGATGTAAAGCCATGAAATTTAAAACACATGTACCTAAATTTATATATGTTAACACCCTAAGCAAAGCAAAAAACAATTTTTTTAAAGAAAAGAAAAATGCCTCAATAGAGGCTCACATTTACTCAAAGTTTACTGCATAAATATACAATTTCTTTCCTCAGCCTGACCAACACCACTGTTTACAATACTTATACTATACTATACTGTGCTATACTATACTACTGTATACTATACTATACTATACTACACAACACTGTACTACACAACACTAGACTAGACTACACTATACTACATTATACTAAACTAAACTGTTCTATACTATACTAAACTAATCAAAATTCTGAATTCAGGTAAATTGGGCCATGTTTTGACACTGAGATGACACTTCTTGACTTTTACTGGAATTCACTATTCCATACTTTACTATCCTACACTATTTACCTGAATTCCCCCTTCTATACCATACTATACTTAACTATACTAAAGTCTGAATTCAGGTAAATTAGGCCTCTTCTTGACATTTAGATGACATTACTTGATATTTACTTGAATTCATTATAGTATATTACTCTATTTACCTGAATTCACCTTACTATACTATACTATATTATACTATACTATACTATACTATACTGTACTATTCTATACTATACTATGCTATATTATACCATACTATACTGTACTATACTATATTGTACTATACTATATTATGCTATAGTATACTATACTGTACTATACTATACTATGCTATATTGTACTATACTGTACTATACTATACTATATTATATTATATTGACCTTTACTATGCTATATTATACTATACTGTACTATACTATACTATGTTATATTATACTATACTGTACTATTCTATACTATACTGTGCTATATAGTATACTATACTATACTATGCTATATTATACTATACTATACTATACTATACTATACTATGCTATATTATACTATACTGTACTATACTATGCTATGCTATATTATACTATACTGTACTATACTATACTATGTTATATTATACTATACTATGTTATATTATACTATACTATACTATAATATACTATACTGTACTATTCTATACTATGCTATGCTATATTATACTATACTGTACTATACTATACTATACTATACTATGCTATATTATACTATACTATATTGTACTATACTATATTATGCTATAGTATACTATACTGTACTATACTATACTATGCTATATTGTACTATACTGTACTATACTATACTATATTATATTATATTGTACTTTACTATGCTATATTATACTATACTATACTATGTTATATTGTACTATACTATACTGTACTATTCTATACTATACTATGCTATATACTATACTATACTATACTATGCTATATTATACTATACTATACTGTACTATACTATGCTATACTATACTATGCTATATTATACTATACTGTACTATACTATGCTATGCTATATTATACTATACTGTACTATACTATACTATGTTATATTATACTATACAATACTATAATATACTATACTGTACTATTCTATACTATGCTATGCTCTATTATACTATACTGTACTATACTATACTATGTTATATTATACTATACTATAATATACTATACTGTACTATTCTATACTATACTATACTATACCATACTATGCTATATTATACTATACTGTACTATATTATACTATATTATAATAGATTATACTATACTGTACTATACTATGCTATGCTATATTATACTATACTGTACTATACTATACTATGTTATACTATACTATACTATAATATACTATACTGTACTATTCTATACTATACTATGCTATATTATACTATACTTTACTATACTATACTATACTATACTATTTTATACTAAAGTCTGAATTCAGGGAAATTGAGCCACTTTTTGAGATTGAGATGGCATTTCTTGGCATTTA
Source organism: Myxocyprinus asiaticus (assembly GCF_019703515.2). NCBI lineage: Eukaryota > Metazoa > Chordata > Actinopteri > Cypriniformes > Catostomidae > Myxocyprinus > Myxocyprinus asiaticus. Next base: position 8,180,965 of record NC_059373.1, on the reverse strand, counting down.
CCTGAATTCACTAAAAAGTGGAGAAATTTACCTGAATTTACCTTACTATACTTTCTATACTATGCTATGAGATGCTAAACTCTGAGCTCAGGTAAACTGTGCCACTTCTTGACATTGAGATTGAGATTACATTTCTTGACATTTACATGAAATCACTATACTATACTATACTGTTTACCTGAATTCACCCTACTATACTATACTGAAGTCTGAATTCAGGTCAATTGAGACACTTTTTGACACCGTTAAAAAGTGGACCAATTTACCTGAATTCAACCAACTATTATATACTATACTATACTGTACTATACTATACTATACTATGCGATGCTATGTTATGCCATGCTTTACTACATTTTCTATACTATTCTATACTACACTAAAGTCTGAATTCAGGAAAAATTCTGAATTTGTTTTCATTCCCGTTAAAAATAAAAGATGGCACCACTGTGAAAAAGGTCTATGAATACTGTGACTAGACTATACTATACTGTAGGCTACTGTACTGTACTGTACTATACTATGCTATATTATTCTATACTATACTTTACGATGCTATGTTATTCCATGCTATACTACATTTTTCTATACTATACAATACTATACTATACTCTGCCATGCTATGTTATGCCATGCTATACTACATTTTACTATACTACACTATACAACACTAAAGTCTGAAAAATTCTGAATTCGTTTTCATTTCCATTTAAAAATAAAAGATGGCACCACTGTGAAAAGGTCTATGAACACTATACTATACTACACTACACTACTCTATACTACACTATACTTCAATAAACTAAAATAGACTACAATAAACTTCAGTAACGGTAGACTACTGCTTTGCAATATATCAAAATAAAGTGAAGTATTGCTGACAGGGCTGAGCTTTCACCCCGTTCTGTACCTGCTGACTTGGTCATTTACGAGTCGGACCGGGGCATGAAAATGTAGGTGGACGGTGACGTCACGAGCGGATATGGATCTGATTGGCTGACGAAATTCTCCATGGCTATACGGACCCATCGGTCCTACATGGTTCAGCTGTCTAACAGAAATAAATACGGAGAAATAATCTGGCTGATCTACATGCCTATCGTTGGCACGTCAACATTAAAAGCTCCTTTAACCATTAAAGATATTTTGGGCCATACAGATCCTTTCGTTAGTTCAAACAATTCACATGAATCGTGTAAAGGACCACGAAAGTCCGTATGCATGATTTCCCCTCCCTCTCCTTTTGCTCTCTGCCCCCTCATTCACTCTCTCTCCACACACACACACACACACACACACACACACACACACACACACACACACACACACACACACACACCCGTGCTCCTTCGCATTTCGTGGGAGAAAGTAAGAAGAGGGAGAGAGAAAGAGAGAGACTGAGAGAGACTGAAAGAGAGTGATTTCAAGTCTCTCTCTGCTTTCTTGTTAACTCAATGGGGCTCTAGCATTAAGGATTTCAAGCTGTAAAAATACATATTTATTACCCGTTCCCTTTTTTCTATTTAAGTTTTGTACATAAGATAGGTAACTTATTAAAGAACAAGGTGGGTGTGCGTAAAAAGACGTCTCTTAAGGCGCACCAAGAATTTTGTGGCTCCCTGAAAGTCAAGTCGAAGTTGATCTCGACTGACTTTCTGTGAGAGAAAGAAAAAAGTAACGCTAATTTGACATTGTCCTGCCTTATAGTCCAACCAAACCGGTCAAAAGCTTGGAAAATATGGATATTCGGAAGAAGCGGAGGCCGTGGTGCGCTCTGGTGTTTGTCGCGCTCATGTGCCTAACTCTGGCACATGCAGGTGAGGATTTTACTTTTATTTTGGTGAATTTTTGGACGTCTGTGGAACTGACTTAATTTGGACAAAAATGTGTTTTCTTTAAGCTGTTTGCATGCAACGTTGGGCGTTGCGCGCCTTTACGCGCTCCAGGTAAATCTGTATTTGTGTTTTTGGTTGATTATGGATGAATTACATGCACTCGTTTTGTTTATTCTAATTTATCTGCAGTTAAATCACAGGTGATTATATTGTCAGTTGTTCACCTTTAATTTTATTGGGACATCCTTTGGATGTAATTGCCTCCTTGGTTGAACTCAGTCTAAACTATTATATTTTGGTTCAAATAATAATGATGTAGCCATTCGACTAAAAGCAGGTGTTTAGCTTGTAAAGATGTGTGAAGAGCTGAAATTTACACACAATCACAAAAAGGAAAATATAGGCCCATTTGTTGCTTCAGGCCGTGTTGGCATATAGGATAATGTGGCATCACCGGCGGGGGCATAGGATAGGACGGTGCGTTTAAGTGCCAAGGTTACATCTTCTTCTTAGTTCGCCGAGCTTCCTTTCAGCACAAAAAAGATAAAATAAAATAAAAAATCTTTTGTTGCTCGTTTGTTGATATAGTGCAAACAAACATATATAATGCACTAAACTAATCGTAGATAGCCTACCACCAGTATGTCAGAGTTTATTGATTTGACTGACTCTCACTTCTTAATATAATTTTTATTTTTCGTTTTTATTTTTATTATTAATTCATTTTTATCAACTTCTTTTTCTGCTGCATTTTCAATTAATGACAGAATTTTCTATCTGAATTTTTGTCGGAACATTTTTACGTTTTTTTATTATTATTATTATTATTTTTAATCTCTATATTTTAATACTTCACAATTCACCCCAAAACATCCCACCAGGGCCAAATGCACTATTTAATTTTGCGTACTTAATGTAATAAGCAGCATACACTGTACTGTTAATTAAAGGCTGCAATTCTAGCGTTCACCACTAGTTGGCGACAGACAGTAAATAAATATTCTGCACATTTTCCGCGAAACGTTTTCCAGAGGATAGCAGGCATAATCGAATAAGACATTTAAGAGTAGAAATGATAAACCGGACTTCATTAATCTGCTTAACCACCTGTTTAACAAAAGTAAACAAAGAAAATATATTTTAGATGATTGCGTGCACCTACATTTCCCTCAAGCGTGGATGTACTTCCAAATCTCAGATTCGATCGCTCCTGTTTCTCCCCATTCGATTCCCTTGTATATTTGAAGGAAGTCTCTATATTTTTCCTTGCATGAGTAGGTTATTATTCTGCAGTGAGAGAGCGGTGTAGTGAATGAGTTTAGTGTCTCCATGTGTGAGCTCAGTGATATTTGTGTCTATTACACATGAAGAGTATTTTCCACAGTAGGCTAGTGAATGTGTCACTACTGAAATGTTTCCACAGTCTTATGAGGCTATTTTTGAGATTAAAACAGAGAACTAATGTTTCTTGCCACTATGAGTGCAAGTAAAAAGAAGAAAGTAAGGTTGTGTTGTTTAAAACGGTCCCCTTCCACTTTTTAACCAGTCCCATTTCATATTGTCGAAGTTGCGAGAGTTTTGAGGGACAGTAGACTTTTGAGAGCGCAGTGATTTTAGGTGGGGAATATTTATTTAACATGGATGTTCCTTCAACCTCATTTCAAAGGCAGTATTCTCAAAGAACGGTCTGTCTCACTTCTGTTAACCAAACACACTGAACCAAAGCAAGGCAGAGGACTGAATGGAGCCACTGTGTGTAAAGGAAATGCCGGTGTTGTGTCAAAGTCTGTTCCCCCTGTGTTTCACCTTAGGTTAGTGTCGAAGTCTGTTCCCCCTATGTTTCGCCTTACTTTAATGTCAAAGTCTGTTTCCCCTATGTTTCCCCTTAAGGTTAGCGGCGAAGTCTGTTCACCATTTGTTTCCCCTTAGATTAGTGTTCCCTGTAGCACCGTTAAACATTAAACATAGGGGGAACAGACTTCAACACTAATCTAAGGCAAAACATAGGGGGAATAGACTTCAAAACTTAACCTAAGGCAAAACATAGGGGGAATAGACTTCAACACTTAACATAAGGTGAAACATAGGGGGAACAGACTTTGAAACTAACTTAAGGCGAAACATAGGGGGAACAGACTTTGAAACTAACCTAAGGTGAAACATAGGGGGAACAGACTTCAACACTTAACCTAAGGCGAAACATAGGGGGAACAGACTTTGAAACTAACCTAAGGCGAAACATAGGGGGAACAGACTTCAACACTAACCTAAGGCAAAACATAGGGGGAACAGACTTCAACACTTAACCTAAGGTGAAACATAGGGGGAACAGACTTTGAAACTAACCTAAGGCGAAACATAGGGGGAACAGACTTCAACACTTAACCTAAGGTGAAACATAGGGGGAACAGACTTCAACACTTAACCTAAGGTGAAACATAGGGGGAACAGACTTCAACACTTAACCTAAGGTGAAACATAGGGGGAACAGACTTTGAAACTAACCTAAGGCGAAACATAGGGGGAACAGACTTCAACACTAACCTAAGGCAAAACATAGGGGGAACAGACTTCAACACTAACCTAAGGCAAAACATAGGGGGAACAGACTTCAACACTTAACCTAAGGTGAAACATAGGGGGAACAGACTTTGAAACTAACCTAAGGCGAAACACAGGGGGAACAGACTTCAACACTAACCTAAGGCAAAACATAGGGGGAACAGACTTCAACACTTAACCTAAGGTGAAACATAGGGGGAACATACTTTGAAACTAACCTAAGGCGAAACATAGGGGGAACAGACTTCAACACTTAACCTAAGGAGAAACATAGGGGGAACAGACTTTGAAACTAACCTAAGGCGAAACATAGGGGGAACAGACTTTGAAACTAACCTAAGGCAAAACATAGGGGGAACAGACTTCAACACTAACCTAAGGCAAAACATAGGGGGAACAGACTTCAACACTAACCTAAGGCAAAACATAGGGGGAACAGACTTCAACACTTAACCTAAGGCGAAACATAGGGGGAACAGACTTCAACACTAACCTAAGGCAAAACATAGGGGGAACAGACTTTGAAACTAACCTAAGGCGAAACATAAGGGGAACAGACTTTGAAACTAACCTAAGGCGAAACATAGGGGGAACAGACTTCAACACTAACCTAAGGCGAAACATAGGGGGAACAGACTTCAACACTTAACCTAAGGCGAAACATAGGGGGAACAGACTTCAACACTAACCTAAGGCAAAACATAGGGGGAACAGACTTCAACACTAACCTAAGGTGAAACATAGGGGGAACAGACTTCAACACTAACCTAAGGCGAAACATAGGGGGAACAGACTTCAACACTTAACCTAAGGTGAAACATAGGGGGAACAGACTTTGAAACTAACCTAAGGCGAAACATAGGGGGAACAGACTTCAACACTAACCTAAGGCAAAACATAGGGGGAACAGACTTCAACACTTAACCTAAGGTGAAACATAGGGGGAACAGACTTCAACACTAACCTAAGGTGAAACATAGGGGGAACAGACTTCAACACTAACCTAAGGCGAAACATAGGGGGAACAGACTTTGAAACTAACCTAAGGCGAAACATAGGGGGAACAGACTTCAACACTAACCTAAGGCGAAACACAGGGGGAACAGACTTCAACACTAACCTAAGGCGAAACATAGGGGGAACAGACTTCAACACTAACCTAAGGCAAAACATAGGGGGAACAGACTTCAACACTAACCTAAGGCGAAACACAGGGGGAACAGACTTCAACACTAACCTAAGGCAAAACATAGGGGGAACAGACTTCAACACTAACCTAAGGCGAAACATAGGGGGAACAGACTTTGAAACTAACCTAAGGCAAAACATAGGGGGAACAGACTTCAACACTAACCTAAGGTGAAACATAGGGGGAACAGACTTCAACACTTAACCTAAGGCGAAACATAGGGGGAACAGACTTCAACACTTAACCTAAGGTGAAACATAGGGGGAACAGACTTTGAAACTAACCTAAGGCGAAACATAGGGGGAACAGACTTCAACACTAACCTAAGGCAAAACATAGGGGGAACAGACTTCAACACTTAACCTAAGGTGAAACATAGGGGGAACAGACTTTGAAACTAACCTAAGGCGAAACATAGGGGGAACAGACTTCAACACTAACCTAAGGCAAAACATAGGGGGAACAGACTTCAACACTAACCTAAGGCGAAACATAGGGGGAACAGACTTTGAAACTAACCTAAGGCGAAACATAGGGGGAACAGACTTCAACACTTAACCTAAGGCGAAACATAGGGGGAACAGACTTCGACAGAACACCTAGAATATTTTCGTTGCACGTGAAAAAAGACTGTTCTCACTGGAGTGTCCGTCAGTCCTCACAGTTTCATGAAATGCAGCTTGTCATCATTTGTTACTTTCATTCATAACCTGCTCCCTCATCACCTGAAGTAAGTTGGCTATATGAGGGCCTAGAGCCTTCAAGGGCCCTCTTATAAGAGGGCTCTTTCAATTTGGGCTAGTAAGCAACCTCCTAGCAACCACCTATAACACCCTATAATCATAGCAGCACCTTGCACATCTTTTCTTCAGAGCATGCAAAATTTTGTTAGATGATGCATATATCATTACATTAATATCCTTAAACTTTTAATATTATTTTGATATCTTTAACATTATTAATCACCCACTGAGATGCATTGTCTGTTGAAACAATACTATCCCTAGTCATCCAATTCCATTTCCACAACCTAACCACAACAGGGCCACTAGAGGCTTCACACTTCCACAAAGTGTCAACAGACTGATTCCTTTGGTTGAAGAAGCCAGCTTTGTGGTATGTTTGACAGACATAGTTAGTCACCAAGGTTCAGTCAACACATTCTTTGTTGGAAAGGGTTCCTTCTCTCTATCATTTGTTTTAGCTTTAAAAAGGTCATAGGATATTGGTGTAGTGGTTTGTGCAAATCCACAGATGCATTTGCCTTGCATAAATACCTGAAATAGATTTCTTTTTCACACATTTCCTTTGTGTTGTGGAGTTGGTTACACTGGAAATATTTTTAAAAGTGAAAACAATACAAATGGCTTTATCAAGATAGTTGATTCTGTAAAAGTTTAACACCTCTTGGTCTAGTCTGTCATTATACAGCTGCAATGTCTGCAAATTTCAGTATGTTTTATATCTCAGAATAATTTCTGGATCTCAAGGTTTGTTTAAAATTAAGTTTTTGTAGAATGCAGACAACTGCACCACAAGAGGGCCAAACTTACGCTCAAGCTTTTTAACTCGGTAGCACCACATCTAAGGGATTCACTGAGCACATAATAAGCACTCTCATCCTTTGAGTCTGGCTTATTTTCTATTAGTCTAGGAGAAATTTTTTGCATGCCTTATGATAGTAACTGTCTAAGTTCTTCAATGACAGATGGTCAACTTTTCAAGTTGATGAAAGTTGTCTCTTCTCAGACTGGGAAAACTCAGTGCTTAAGATCACAAAGACTTATCAAGTTCATCAAGCTATCTGTCAACAATAGAATTGCTTTACCATTGAGAATTGCTTTACCATAGAAATAAAGTTAAATAGTGTATTTGTTTGGTTGGTATACTGTGAATGAGGTGCCTGTGTGCTTGCATTTGCAGTGGACTTAAACACACCGTCATGGCCAGTCTTTTCCAGCATTTTTTTTTTCATACAAAAAATAAAAGAGAGCACCCTGCAAACAATGTTCTCTTTCACCTTAATAGTTCAGAAATAGCAAGAGGTTCAGTGCAGAACCAACCATTACTGTGATCCTGAATTGCTATTAATAGATGCTCAGAGTTTGAGTAATTCTTATGTTTTTCTTAGGTTATTATATAGTCATTTTTTTCTAAATTGTGTATACTTTGGTTTACAGTGAAGGGTGTATACAGTATCTGTGGGGAGTCTGTATAAATGTTCAATCTTTTTTTAGTTTACATGATGTTTAATATAGTGTCCATGTGGTCAGTTTATCCAGCCTGGCAGTGCCAAGCAGAGGTGCTCTGTGCACCCACACTGACTCATACTAAACCACACAGAACCAGCACATGCTGGCACTGGAGATATACTGTATATAATATACAATCAATGTATGGCCTTTGTTCATATATTCAGATGCAGTGCTACCACAAATGTGTATGATCTAAGCAGACTTACAAAGGCTCCTTCATTTTAATGCATATATACTGTATAGGGCATGATAAACTCAAAGGTTTGATCCCCAGGGAACACATAAACTGATCAAATTTACTGTATACCATTATTACACTGTAAGTCACTTTGGAAAAATCTGTCAAATGCATAAATTTGACATATTTTTCTAAAGAATTATTTGGAAATGGAGCAACATAAATGTTTTTCTAGCATGAAATAACTAGTCTGGTATACATAGGTAGATAACAGTACATGTTTGTTCACAAATCATTTTTAAAATCTCAGTGGGTGTCTTAAAGTCATGAAAGTATTAGATATCAGTAAAATGTCTAAAATGTAAAATCCCTTAAAATGTACATGTACTTACATCTGCCATAGGCAATTTTTTAACCTTTCATCAAGATCAAGGAAGTATGAACCGCACTGACACACTTGGCAATCTGTGAACATAAAATGCTTGTTTGATATATACAGTATGTCTCTGTAACCCAATATTATGCCAGTAGTTGGTATGATGGCATAGCTGTCTGAGTATTATAAATAAATCATAAATATAGAGAGCAATGATCTAAATTATACATGCATGAATAACTATTGTGGTTGACTGGAAGAGAGGGAAGAGACAGATCCAAACACATGATGGATTTATCTTTTAATCTATTTGAAGTTTGTAGTCGCAGTTGTTGCAGGTGTTTGATATATTCACAAGCGTCTTCTTGCGTTTGTTTCTGAATAGTTTAATCTTTTCTCGATCTTCTTCCTCTTCTTCTTTTTCCTCTTCTTCATTTTTTTCTTCTTACTTTGTTTTCTCTTTTTCCGTTTTTTTCTTTCTTCTTTTTCTTCTTCTCTGTTTTCTTTTTATCTGCCACTGCAGCTGTTGCTTCAATCCATTAGTTTCACCCAAAACAAGGGCATCTTTGTGAGACGGTGAAGGTGAGAGTAGAAAGGTCAAGGTGTCAGGTGATACTGTCTTGCTGGTATTTAGCATAGTTATTTGAAGAACCTCACAAGAATGGGAGTTTGGAGAAGGTAGAGAACCAAAGGTCAAGGAAGAAGAAGATGGAGTTAGATCATCAGGAATGTTTTGTCACCCACATTGCATGGTCACAATAGAGTTCGGGTGGTGGAAATGCGTTTGGAAATGTTGGAATCACCTTGACTATCAGTGGCTGACTGTTTGGAATGTCTGTGCTAGGCATCGTACCTAGAGAACCTTTGTCTGTTTCTGTGTTTGCACTCCGTGTGAACACACACAGTGTTTGTTTGTATGAATGGGTTGTGAGAGCTACAGGTCTCACTTGGTTTTGTACCTTAAAAGACATGTTTGCAATGCACATAATGTTTTTTCTTCTCTGTGTGTGCTCTTACCTCTATTCAATGCTCTTATATGGTAGATGCAATTGGAGCTATACAAACAATTAGAAATTATGTCTCATAATATATACATGGCTTAGCAGAATTGGTGACAGTCTTATCAAGCGGACCAGTCAGGATTAGTTTTTGACTGGTACTGTGATCATTCTGATTTTGTGATCTAATGAAACAATATAAGAGTTAGATGTCTCATTCTGATCATTTGAAAGTGTTTATGATTGAACATGATCTTCTTTCAGTTGAACAGATTGAGCAAACTTCTTACAATCCCAAATGTTTTTTGTGTTATTTTTAATTTATCCAACAGTTAGTTCCGGTCTTTGAATCTGATTGAACGAGAGATGTTCCAAGAGTGCTGATGTCTCACACCATCTGCACTGGGACACTTTACTGTTTGCATCACTCCGCTTGTGTTCCTGGTGTTCTAAACTAAAGTGTAAGAGCAGCTCAGATATGTTAAAAGCAGCTTGATTTGTGTCTTTTCATTGTTCCCTGTGACATTAAAGATTTTAGGCAGCAGGTGGCAACAAAAGACCTTTTTTATGTGTTATGAGCCAGATCAGTTGATGTTCATTTGAGTCCACGCTGTCAATCAGCGAGTGGTTTCTTAGAAGTCGTTGGGATTGTCTCTCACTCCATAATAGCTCTGATTACTACTACACTACAGCTGGGAAATACAGTTAAACTAACAGCTTATGTTAATAATCATGGCTGTGATTACCTGCAGCACTCGGCCTGTGGCTGAATCACAGCGGTGCTGATATAGGGCCAAACAGCATTTTTACTTGTGTAATATTGCTTTAGTATGATTAGTATGGTGCCATGGTATCTCACAATTGTGACTTTTATTTTTTGCAATTGTGACTTTAATACTCGTAATTGCATGTTTATGTCTTGCAATTGCAACTCTATTTCTTACAACTGCGAGATATAAACTTGTAGTTACAAGAAACAAAGTCACAGTTGTGAGCTAATAAGTCAGAATTAGGCTACCTTTTTATCGTATTTTTGTCCTGTGGCGGGATCAGGCTTCCATAGATTAGGCGCTATTATTATTGCTAATACTTGTGATTAGAGATTTGAACAAATCCCAAAACCTATAGTAGGCATATTTAACTTTGGTACTTAACTCGTCTGTACTGTTTGTGCTTCATGAGTGGTAACTCTAATCATGCAGCTTGCAGAGGAGACTTGTGCTATTATTTTACTAAGTCATCAGACTTATTATTTTCTCCTGGTGGATGATTAAATGGATGGAAAATCCCATAGACTTGCATTGAAGTAGGGACCAGAGTCATATCTAGAGAAGACCCGAATATCATAGAACCTTGGTTGTGGGCTCTTTTGACTTATGCCAACCACTCAGAACACCCTACCGCATCGCAACATACTGACAACTGCCCACAACAGACAACACCCTATAGCATCAGGGCAGCCATATCAGAAAGTCCTAGCGGCAAATTTACCATTTAAAGTGAAAATTCCAGTCCTAGTCAAAATCTGTGAATATTCTACAGAATAAGCAATAATAGTGCCTCTGAATCATCCACAATGTCTAATGTACTGTACTTACCTTTATTCCTACTTTCATATTAAATTTTAAATAAATATTTTAAGCAGGGGACTGTTTTCTCACTTTCTCTGCCCCTTTAAAAGCTGTATGAACCAGAAAGGACCAATGGGCAGATGTTTTTTTTTTGTTTTTGTTTTTTTGGCTGAGCTCTCAAACAGTGGCATACATTGTGCACATTGTCCTTCTTTGGAAACTGATACAGTGACCAGAGACTTAGAGAGTCAGAGCTCTCTCATTCTTGTTGACCTCTCTCCGCTGCATTTAATTTGGTTCACCTTTTGAAAATCACAGAAGCATTGCATTTAAGCTAGAAACTCTTTATGGGTTATTCTTGAACTGCTGTCAGACAGTTTTCTCTCAGTGTTGGAATGAATATTGTACACTGCACTATTTTGTTCTCCTCTGTAGTGTATTAGGCTCTTTATAAACATGTCTTTTTATTTCAAGTGGCTAACTGTGAACACACATTCTAATTAGTTTCCATAAGTAGTATCCCTTGTTGCTGGTCTACAATATGAATTTCTTAGTTACTAAATACAAAATGACTTTACCACCCCATTGTGGTAACTACACAGACCATATTTTGGTCAGTGTGGTTATAGGGACTGAAAATACTGGCAAAACCTAGAGAAAAATGCCACCACTAATTTCAAACAAAAACAAAGATTTTTTAGTGTTTAGAAAGTGTATGGCAGTTTTAAAATTCTAAACCTCAAATATGTGTTGCAGATACATTAAGGCTTATTACAGAGTTCAACATTGTTTTAATATAGTGAACAGTACAGACAGTGAGTGGAGCAGATGGCATCAGGATTCACTTGAAGCCCACAAAGACAGACATTGCTGCCAAGAGCAATAATAAGATGGAAATAAACAAAAATGTGAAGCTTGCCTGTGGGGGGCATGTTGATTCAACATCTGTTTTCAAACCACTTTTCAAATGCATCATGGGAACTTTTGAATATTTTGAGCCATGTAAAGTGGTGTTTGCAGAAACAACTGTATTTTTTAAGTCAGGCACATGTCTGACTTTTGGGATATATCATTTTGCAAGGCCCAGACTACAAAGAATCTATATGCTGTTGATATTGTCAAACATTTTAGATACAAATGAATGAGAACTGATGTAATGGATTATTCTAAAGTGAACAAACAGTCTTGGAATGTGTAGAAATTGATAATGATATCGTTTGAATTCTGCTGAAATATCCAGAGCATTCTGCGAAGTTCTGAAGTCCGCTGGTTTTATGTGGGCTGATCATAATGTTCGAAATGATCAATTAAAAGGAATGTTCCAGGTTCAGTACAAGTTAAGCAAAATCAACAGCATTTGTGACAAAATATTGATTACCACAAAAATGTATTTTGACTCGTCCCTCCTTTTCTTGAAAAAAAAAAGCAAAAATCTGGGTTCCAGTGAGGCACTTACAATGGAAGTGTATGGGGCCAATTCTTGAACATTAAAATACTCACTGTTTCAAAAGTATAGCCACAAGACATAAAAGATATGCGTGTAAAAGGATTTTAGTGTGATAAAATCACTTACTAACCTTATAGTAAGTTATAGCCAATTTTACAACTTCATTACCATGACGATTTAATGTCAACAATCCCTAAAACGACTGTAAAAATTACAGTTTAAACCATTTTACAGCTAAAATAGTTTAACGGAAGAATTAATGCAAGTGCATTTATAGAATTATAAGCATCACATTTCAGTGTTTAAACCCTCCAAAAATGGACCCCATTCACTTCCATTGTAAGTGCCTCACAGTAACCTTTTTTTTTTTTTTTTGTAAGAAAAGGAGGGACGAGTCTAAATAAATTTTTGTGGTAATCAACATTATGCTAAAAATGCTGTAGATTGAGCTTAACTTGTATTGAACCCGGAATATTCCTTTAATGTTTAAACCTAATAAACTTTTCTCTCCAGTTGAATTTAGGATTTTTTCTTCTTCTTGAACACCAAACTATGTTTTCCCCCTAAAGATCCAGTTGATGTTTTGCGGGTGCTGCAGTTGCCTTCCCTCCCTGAAGGTGTACAAAAGGTTCCGGGTTTCTGCACATCACGTCGAGCCGGTACTCCTGATCATGCCTACCGTATCACCAAGAAAGCCCAGATCTCTGCCCCCACTAAACAACTATTCTCAGGTACGTTCCTTAATATCTGATCATTTTGATATGATATGATATGATATGATCGTGAATTGCATCATAGATCAAAAATAATTTCATATCAACACAAGGTATTCCATTGTGTTCATAGTCAGTGGCCTAAAATCACTTCAGTCAAGACTTCTATAAAAACAGATGTAACAGTCTTACTAAAGTCATTTATGGTGTATGTTGGTATGTCTATGTCTAGAATATGAAATAATACATACAAAAGGCTATGGTTTGAGCAAAAGATAGGTTTATAATTGAAAGGTTTGCAAGGAAAATGCTGAGACTTTTTATGTTTAGCAATTGAATTTTGATTATAGAGAATGTACATTATAGAGAAGGGATTATATTAACTGAGAAATTAAATATATAATCTTAAATTAATATTGTTGTTTTCTTGACAGTGTAATTCTCACACTCAAGGCTTTTTGTTTGCATGCTGTTTTATTATGCCTAAAAAGAATACTGGGTTGTGCGAAAATCGTTTGAGTTCCAACCGTGTAATTACTCCACCAGAACAGGATGAGAACTTTTCAGCAGCTTATACAATTACTACTGGATCTGAATGTCAACTTTGGTGTGATCCTGCAAGGAAAGGTTTTATGGGTACCATTTATGCAGGTTGATTTATGAAACATGGGGCTTTTTTTTTTTTTTTTTTTTTTTTGTAGGACGTTTCCCAGAGAACTTCTCCATCATGACTCTTCTAAAACCCAAGGCTGGTCTTCAGGCCTTCCTTTTGTCCATATACAATGAACAGGGCGTACAGCAACTTGGTCTAGAATTGGGACGCTCGCCCATCTTCCTTTATGAGGACCAGAATCGCAAACCTGCCCCAGAGGACTACCCACTGTTCAGAGGGGTCAACTTGGCTGACGGCAAGTCAGTAACCAACTGTCCAGAAAATATATCCAGAATCCAGAAAACTATAGTCTTCGTGACTTTCATTTATTTATTTTTTATTTTTTTTGTGGATCACAAAAGGAGATCTTTGGCAGAATGTTAGCCTCAGTTAACATTTACTTAAATTGTGTCGGAGGAAAAAATGGCATGAAGGTGAATAGTGAATGAGGTTCCACAAAATAAATAAAGCAATGGATCTGGAGTAAAATAATGATTACAAAATTATTTTTTGGGTGAACTTTCCAGTTAAGCCAAGCAGTGTGTAATTCTTAGTAATAAATATCACTTTCTAAACTAGGAAGCACATAAGCAGGGACTCAAAAGTCTATTTCACTGTCCCTTGGCCATAATCCTTAAGAAATTGTGTTACATAATAATGGGAAACCTAAAACTTTATATACATGCAGTACTTTATGACTAAATGCACCAAGTTCTCATGCACACTTACCTGTAATACCTCTCACATCTTGTAGGTGGCACCGCATTGCTATTTCTGTGCAGAAGAAAAACATTACTTTGATTCTGGACTGCAAGAATCGCATCACCAAAGCTCTGCCGCGTAGCAAAAACTCAGTCTTGGACACCAAGGGCATCACTGTCTTTGGGGCCCGTTTACTGGACGAGGAAGTGTTCCAGGTCTGATATACTCAAAAAGTTCTTAATGCATGTAAAAACTCCACATAATAAATAATTCACTGTCCTTAACTGTCATTTGTCAATCGAAAAGGTCCTTAAGGAATTCTGTGAAAGACAGTTTTTGTGATCAACAAAGGACAATTAAGAAGGGTGTTTTTTATTATGTCGATTAGATTATGTGTAGATTATGTGTTTATACTATAACACTGATGCAACAAGAATTGTAGACAACAACATTAAATATAAATGCACCATATTAACTTGCTTAATATACATTTTTGATCTTATCATGCATATTATTCCAAAAAATAAAAATGTTTGTCATTGTTATCAAAATATATTAACTTGCTCTGCCTCTGAAACGACTTTCCTTTTCAGCTGACGTCACCTAGGTGTGGCAGGCTATTGGGTAATGCTTAATTTATAGCCTAATAGTTATTTTGCCATTGTTTTTTGGTTTTGTACTGTAGGTAATACAGCTTAAAGTTTTTTATTTTGTATTTTTTATCCCCTTTTCCCCCAATTTGGAATGGCAAATTCCCACTACTTAGCAGGTTCTCGTAGTGGCGCGGTTACTCGCGTATCTTATCACGTGGCTCGTTGTGCATGACACCATGGAGACTCCGCATGTGGAGGCTCATGCTACTCTCCGCGATCCACGAACAACTTACCACGTGCCCCATTAACCGTGACTACGAGGAGGTTACCCCATGTGACTCTACCCTCCCTTGCAACCGGGCCAATTTGGTTGCTTAGGAGACCTGGCTGGAGTCACTCAGCACACCCTGGATTTGAACTCGTGACTCCAGGGGTGGTAGTCAGCGTCAATACTCGCTGATCTACCCAGGCCCCCAAGCCTAAAGTTTTAAAAAAGTCATTCTCTACAATTGACTGCAAACTCACTTTCAGTTCTGGCTCCATTCAAGTGTTGAACGCCCATTTTTAACAATCCAATCAATTCCCAATGGATAAAATCAAGTCCCGAGACTCCCTCCCTTCATTCTGTTTCACTCAGAAATGTCATATTAAAGAAGTAAAATGGGTTGCGAATGCTGTTTTATATGACATAATCAGTGAATGATATTAACATACAACAATTTCAAGTACAGTTCACTTCACAAAAATCTTAATCTTTGTTTTAATTAAATAACCTTGCACAATGCTGTAGTATCCCAGATGCTCTGACTTTGACCCCAAAGATGGATGTTTCATTCACAACTGATTATTGAACTGGCATTCCTTTCCTTTCTTTGGTTCGTTCCAGGGTGAGATCCAGCAGTTGCTGATCGCTTCCAACCCTCAGGCTGCCTATGACTTCTGTGAGCACTACAGCCCGGATTGTGACTCCCCCCTGCCCAAAGTCCAGTCTCAGGACCCAAACACCTACGTGAGTACCACAGCACATTTGTCCAACAATCTTTGCCATTTGAGTGAGAACTTTGAGTAAAGTATCCTGATGTGAGATATACAAATGTTGTTCCATTACTAGCAGGTGTTTGATGGATAGTTTATATCTATGCACTTATTCTCAAGGCATCTAATTACCCTGCTGGAAAAAAACAAAAACAGGCTAGGATGCTTAGCTGGTCATCAAGTCTGGCCAAGCTGGTCGGTTTTATTGGTTTTAAATGGGTTTTAAGCAGGGGCGGGTTTACGATTTCTGACGCCCCAAGCAACCGACCAACCCGGGGCCCCATTTAGAAAATTTTGCTTACCATTTACATAAATTTCATAAAATTGATTTAAATCATAATTTTAAATTCATCCTATCAGCCGTTGTAGCCAAGTACATTCAAAATGTTTAATGAAATAAAATTCTAGTTCAAGATAATTAATGCATGTTTTCCAGTTTTTTCAACAATACATAATTATATGCAATATTTACCTACATAGATTTTTACAAAACACTTTTTTTTTTTTTATGAACAGGGTGTGCAAAACCTACTACTTCACTCAATAACATTTTGAAATTCAGTTGTTATATATTATTATTATAACCCAACAATTATTCATTGTTGTCCAGTTTTTCATTATAATACAGTATGATACAGTCTTATTTACTTTCACCTGGAGCTTATATTCTAATGCTGCAGTGTACTGTTCATCATATTGCAAAAGGCTGTATTTTATATAAGCATCGTAGACAACATTCGTTACAGTAACAGTAAACATAGAAGGCATGGCAGCCCCTCAGCACACTAGAGCAGAAGAAGAAAAAAAACATTGCTGTTTATCAAGTGCTGAAAATTTACTTGGTGCAGAATAATCTGGAATAATGTTAAACATTGTAACAGTCCCCTCTTTGCAACCTAAATTTGTTCAAAACGTAAAATCGTTGTGACACAAAGACAGACACAGTGCAACGAATGAAACAGAACGCAGGTGTGTCGACATGCATTTTTGAGACCTGAAGTTATTTTTAACTTGACACAGTGTCTAAAAATGCGCCGGTCCTGCGTGAGACGGCCCCCCACGTCCGAAGCCCCACACAATTGCGTGGTTTGCGTAGTGGTTAAAACCGCTACTGGTTTTAGGCACTTTCAGCTGGTTAGGATAAGAGACCAGCTGGCTGACCAGCTAAAAACCAGCTTGGCCAGGCTGGGAGACCTGCTAAAAACTAAATCTTAAACCTGCCGACATAAGACCGGCAAACCACTTTAGGCTGGTTCAAGCAGTTTTTTTGTTGTTGTTGTTTTTTTAAGCAAATTTAAAGTTTCTGAATGAATGCCACATTTTTTATTTACTTTCTCAACAGAAACACTACCAAATATTTGCTGTAGGATGTTTGACTTAGATTGGACATGTGCTAAATGCTTGAATAAATATGGGCCGATGAAGGTCTTGTCAATGTAACACATCAGAATGCAGGCTAATTATTTATATTACATACCTCTGAAAATCAACCTCTGCAATTTTTACAAAAATATAGTATTGTGAAATGTTTATGTAGTTTCCATTAAGACCTTTTCAAGATTCATTAGCATTAGTCCTTCATTTTACACACTGTATGTAGAGCCCCTACATTTTAGCTTACCCACATCAACACATTTTCATGCATCCAAAGCTCTTCCATGTCATCAAAGGTGCTCTGTACTAATGCAGTCTCAGTTTGCATCAGCTATGTCTTATCTTTTCAGCACTGTTTGCTTTATTCTGCCTTTTGTGAGATTTACAGTATCTCTTATGAAAAATACATAAGAGATATGGAATTTCACTTTTTCATTTAAGCGTGAATGGATTTGAAATGACTACAATATGTGCTGGTAAAATGGATATACCATGATGAAAATTAAATGTTGCTTTTTTAGTTTTGTTTTCCTTAAGTTTTAATAATCAAAGATGCTTTAACTACATAATAATAATAATAATAATAATAATAATAATATATATATATATATATATATATATATATATATATATATATATATATATATATATATATATATATTTTATAGAAATGGATAGTTTTGACGACCACATGAAATGTTTTTAGGAACATGAATTTCTCTTTTAAACAGGAATCATTTTTTATTTTGCCAATAGCTTTTAGTTTGCATTATAGGCCGGCAAAACCATGAATTCAATATTTGCTTATATTAGAGATCATTTTATTGGATAAATGTTTAATATGCCTTTGCGTACAAGATTTTTAATCCATTTTCCCATATAAATGCAGAAGTTTACTTTTTGGAGAACACTAGCATATAGAGCATTTCAAATGTGTTACTAAAGTCACAAAACTTCCATTTTTTATTTCATGGGGTCTATAAAGGAATAGTTCACCCAATAATGAAAATTCTCTCATCATTTACTCACCCTCATGCCATACCAAATGTGTATGACTTTCTTTTTTCAGCAGAACACAAAAGAAGATTTTTAGAAGAATATCTCAGCACTGTATGCCCATACAATGTAAGTGAATGGTGATCAGATCTTTGTAGCTCCAAAAATCACATAAAGGAAACATAGGAGTAATCAATAAGTCTCCAGTGTTTAAATCTATACAGTATCTTCAGAAGCGATAGTATAGGTGTGGGTGAGAAACAGATAAAAAAATAAGTATTTTTTTACTCTAAATTTCCACTTTCACTTTAACCTTTACATCTGAAAGTCACATGTCGTGCCTGTTTAGTTTCACGTTCACATCTGAAAGTGAAAATTAAGAATTATAGTAGAAAACAGTAAATATTGAACTGTTTCTCACCCACACCTATTATATTGCTTCTGAAGATATAGATTTAAACACTGGAGTCGTATGGATTACTTCTGTTTCCTTTATGTGATTTTTGGAGCTACAAAGGTCTGATCACCATTCACCTGCATTGTAAGGGCCTTCAGAGCTGAGATATTTTCTAAAAATCTTCGTTTGTGTTCTGCTGAAGAAAGAAAGTCATACACATCTGAGATGCCTTGAGGGTGAGTAAATGATGAGAAAATGTTCATTTTTCGGTGAACCTTCCCTTCAAAGGAAGTATTTTCCTAATTTTCTTCCTTTTTTTATGAATGAGCTTTATTTCTACAGACAGTATACTTGTGTGTTAGCTTTTAAGATGAATGCATCTGTTTTCTTGTTCATTAAAGTTCTCAGTGTGTTTTGCAGTAATGCAATAACATAAAAGTCTTACTCAAACTCATGAGTCTGATGAACAAATGAAAAAGAAACATCATGCTTTCACCCTACCTTTGCTAAGACCCTCATTTCTATATTTCTATAGTTCTGTATCTCACTCTACTCATCCCTCACATTTCTCTCCTCTCCACCTATTATTCTCTTTCTGAAGTCTTTCTTAAGTTTCTCTCCAATGCTCATTCTATCATTTTCTAGATTCCCTCACTACCACTCACGTGCCCTCTCTCTCCATCTCTGCATTCCTCTGGCTTCACTTCTCCTCTCTCTCTCTCCGTTCCCTCCATGTCTCTCAGTACTTTGATGAAGAGCGGGATGATTATGAATACCCCTATTATTATGAAGGAACTACCAATGCCCCTCCTGCCCCATCCAGCCCTCACTCAGTCCCAACCGGCACCCTCATTGAACAGGTAAAGAGGGAGAGCGAGAATGGAGTAAATCAGAAAAGAGAGGAACAAAAGAGACGACACAAGAGTAGAGTAATAAAGAAAAAAATAGATTTGCATTTCATGAAGGAAATATCAGCGCTTGCATGGCAGCAAAAGAATAGCACACAACAGTGACTACCCAGTTTTTCTCTGGCATTGGTTCTGGAAGTATTGTATTTTTGGCATTAATTTTCTCCATTGTGATTTAAAAAAATGACTC
Organism: Myxocyprinus asiaticus; assembly: GCF_019703515.2. Taxonomy (NCBI): domain Eukaryota; kingdom Metazoa; phylum Chordata; class Actinopteri; order Cypriniformes; family Catostomidae; genus Myxocyprinus; species Myxocyprinus asiaticus. Next base: position 8,160,994 of record NC_059373.1, on the reverse strand, counting down.
AATAAAGATTTGTTAAGCCTTGATCTAAACCAACCAGCACTGAGTTGAATCACAACATGACAAACTTTTATTTGAAGCAAAATAATGATTGAAAATAGAAGAAAAAGACTGAAAAAGTATAATTAGTATAATAATAATTAGTATAATAACTAGTATTATTTGAAGTTTATTGCAAATGATTAAAATATATACAAAAGTAAAAGTAGTCTTGAGTGTGAGTGTACATAAAGTGAAAGTGAAGTAACACTGACGTATTCACAATTGTTTCATGGTAATGGGAGGGAGCTGCTGAGCACTTTCTCATTTCCTTGGTAAAAGCGACTTCTCTGATTGGTGGTGGATTCAAGGAGGCTGAAATAAGTCTGTACATTAAGTGGTTCAATCTAAATTGACTGCAGAAGTTTAACAGTTAGTGTTCAGGGTTTAGAACAAGCCAGAATGCTTGACGCATGCCAATAAAGTGCTGTCTTCAAGCACTGTTATAAAAAGATGAGTATCAATACAATTATAAATGTTAGACTAAGGTTCAAGTCAACAGCTCAGCTCAAACAAGAGTGATGTCACAACTGAGTGATGTCACAATTGGACTATGAACGTGTAGTTCATCCTCTCTTTTCTGTTCACTCGTCTCTCGCATCATCATATGTAATGTACCTCCTCTTTCCGTACGCCACCTAGTTTCACCATTACCATTACACTATATTGATGTTATTTGTGTCATCGTATTTGTACCTGTATTAGTGTTGGAATGTTTGTGTTGATCAATACATGCTTGTGTGTATGTGGACTTTAAAGGGGCACTGGAGACACAGCTAAAGCAGTGCTGTTACAGACACACACACACACACACACACACACACACACACACACACACACTGTGATCATGGCCCCACTGTGTTAAATCAACAGCTCTGTAGACAGACTCTGCAAACAGAGAGGGACGTTTTAGTACTTTTGAGTATGAATATAATATTTGGAATAAACTTTATAATTTTTTAATATAGAACAAGTTGTTTCTAGTTTCACCTTGATTTATTTATTTATTTGTTTGTTTGTTTGTTGTTTATTTCAGTCATTAGAACAGAATAGTTCAGGTAGCTCAGTTTATCGCCACTGTGATAACCACTGTTCATTCTTCGTATTTGCATGACATTACTTTTCCTGAAAGCTGGTTTTATTCTATCATACGTATATTTGCATGTTTTCACATTTCATCTGTTGTGTCTTCACTCTTGTCTGTTATTATGTACCAGCAGCGTCTGTGTCCATGTGTTAATTCATATCCATCTCTTCACTTCTTTGCCCTGCAGTAGGTTTACTTTCACTTTGGCCAACTTTTTACTCATTTAGTGTTGTCTTGCCTGCCTTGTGGACAGTCAAATATGTGCCCTCTTGAATGTTGAAATAGCTTGAATTTATTATGTGTTTTACTGTGAGTGTAATTCCACTGTAATTATTGTTTAATTTACATAAAAATGTGTTGACGTGTAGATTAGTCTTCAGTTAAGATGCCTGTTTTATACTCTGTACAATTTTTGCTTGTCATCTCATCTTGGGCAGTCTAATTCAGTAGTTCTCAACCTGGGGGTCGGGGCCCACTAGGGGGCCTCAGCACACTTCCAGGGGGGCTTCAAGAGCTCTTAAAATTATTAAAAATATGATAGATTATTATAATTTATTTATAATTATTATAATTCAACTTATTGAAAATGCTAAAAGTTTAATAACTCCCTTCAACAGCTTGCTTTTTATGAAGAATATACAGTTCTAGACATTTCTGGAATCACAAGTTTTAAGGAAATATCTTATAATATAAATATCTAATAGCCTACATGGGGAGCCTTCAAATATTTTCTCTGACAGTGGGGGGCCTTGGAGTCAAAAAGGTTGAGAACCACTGGTCTAAGCCATTCATACAGAGCCTTCACAATGATTCATGAAAAATAATAATAATATTAGAATCAATATTAGAAATTGTTGATGTTACATGCTTAAAGGAATGTTCTGGGTTTAAAACATGTTAAGCTCAATTGACAGCATTGGTGGCATAATATTCATTACCACAAAAGATAATTTTAACTCGTAAATCGCTGATACAGTGGAAGTGAAGGAGGCCAATAAAAGTAATTGTAGCCAATCCATAAACGCTAAAATACGCACCGTGTAACCGCCAGTAATGCCACTAAATCCCTGATTTTGTCACACTTACAGTAAATCATGTGAACATGTATAATGTTTAGGTCTCGTGCCTGTACTTTTTTTTTAATAGTGTGTATTTTAATGTTTATGGACTGGCCTCATTCACTTTCATTGTAAGTGCCCTTTTGTAACGCAACCTTTACTTTAAAAAATATAAATAAACAAAGTCTGTTGATTGAGCTTAAAGGGATAGTTCACCCAAAAATGTAAATTCTCTCACCATTTACTTACCCTCATGTCATCCCAGAAGTGTATGACTTTCTTTCTTTCTGCAGAACACAAATTAAGATTTTTAGAAGAATATCTTAGCTTTGTTGGTCCACACAATGCAAATGAATGGGCACCATAATTCTGAACTTCCAAAAAGCACATAAAGGCAGCATATAAGTAATCTACAAGACTCCAGTGGTTAAATCCATATATTCAGAAGTCATATGATAGGTGTGGATGAGAAACAGGTAAATATTTAAGTACTTTTTTGCTTGCAATTCTCCTTCCTGCCCAGTAGGTGGCAATATGCATGAAGAATGTGAATCACTGAAAACACAAGAAGAAGAGTGTGAAAATGAAAGTGGAGACTGATAGTAAAAAAAAGACTTAAATATTGATCTGTTTCTCACCCACACTTATTATATTGTGTAATGGATTTAACCACTAGAGTCTTATGGATTACTTTTATGCTGCCTTTATGTACTATTGGGGCTTAAAAATGTTGGTCACTGTTCACTTGCATTGTATAGACCTACAGAGCTGAGAAATTTTTCTAAAAATCTTAATTTGTGTTCAGCAGAAGAAAGAAAGTCATACACATCTGAGATGGCATGAGGGTGAGTAAATGATTAGAGAATTTTCATTTTTGGGTGAACTACCCTTTAACTTTAACTTGTGTTGAACCTGGAACATTCCTTAAAAAAAAGAAAAATTGTTTTATGATGTGACACTGGACTAATTGATCAAATTTACAATAATCATTAATAAAAATAGTCAACAATAAATTTGCCCCTTCCCCCTGATTATTTAAAAAACTCAACAGATTAATCGATTATAAAAATACTGTTAGTTGCAGCCTTATGTGGCACTTGCAGGTATCATTGTGAAGGTATTTATGATAGCATAATGAATGGTGTGACATGACTATCTCACTTCCTTCATCTATATATCTCTTCCTCCTTGCAGATAGGCAGCACAGTATACCAGCCATGCATCAGTTTTATCAGCATATGCTTAATTTAAGCATATTTCGCCCCGGTGCCTCAGCATTATGTCCCCATGCGCACAACATGCTGCTTTTTTAATGTGGAGAATGGCATTACTGGAAAAAACAGTGTAAATTGTGTAGTTATGACCAATTAAATCTGATTTGAACTTTTACTGTATCCAGTAATGCCAGTAAAATCTCAGTCAGCGCAAGTGATCTTGAATTCATTGTGTTGTAAAACACCAACTCATTGTCTCTCTCTCTCTCTCTCTCTCTCTCTCTCTCTTTCTGTCCATCCCACTGCTTTCAATCCCACCCACCCCTGATATCTTCCTCTCTCTGTCCTTTTCTCATTCACTCTCTTTCCAACAATTCTGACCATATAAAATATGACACTTAAAAACAAATAAATAAAAATAGGACAGCAAGGCTAACAATGGCAAAGCTAATAAATCCAAACCTGCCCCAACCAAACCCACCCCTGGTGCCAAGTCTGCTCCTGAAAAGACTAAATCTGCTTCAGCTAAACCAGCTAAAGCCAAACCTACTCAAACAAAACAAACCCCAAAATCTGCCAAGCCGAAACCTACTGCAGCGCAAATGTTGCTTTCAAAAATCAAACCTACCTTAGCTTCAAAGCTAGCACCCAAACCAAAAGCAACATCAGCCCCAAAGAATGCCAAGAAAGCCAATGATAATGGAAAAGCAGTTGTGGATAAAACAAACAATGGTCAGGGAAAAGTAAATGGTAATGGTAACGGTAATAGTAATGGCAATGCCGCTAATGGTGATACTAAAGTAAATGGCAACTTACCAAATGGCAAGGCTAAAATCAGTGGCGAAGCCAAGGCTGGCAGCAGGGCCAAAGCTAATAACAATGGCAATGGGAAAGCAGCTGAAGCTAAAAAAACAAACGGCAATGGCAAAGCAGCTGACAAGAAAAATGGCGAAGCTAAGGCTAATGGCAATGGTGCAAAAATGGCAAAGATTGAAAAGACAGCAGTGAGCAAATTAACAACAGCAAAGAAATCAGAGACAACCAAAAAGACCACCAAAACGGCGACAAGCGAGGTGAAAGCAACGAAAAGCGAGACTGTGAAAGCTAAAGCTAAAGAGGTCAAACCAAAAGTAGCTAAACCTGAAGTGTCCAAATACAAGACTGAAAAGCTAAAAGCCAATCAAGCACCCACAAAGCCTAAGGTGACTAAAACGGTGGTAGAGAAGGCTCAGACAAAAGTCAAGGAGGTCAAAGTAGCAGCTGTAACTCAAAAGCCTGTTGTTTTCAAACCTACACCTGCGCCTTTGCCTGTCCCCATTCCTTCAAAGACCAGGGTGGTGTTGGACGTCAATAACATCAAATCCATGTCCAAAAATGTCCCACCCTTCGACAAGGCTGCTGTGAGTGGCCGGACCATCTCGTCTTCAGAAATACCCAAGAAGAAACCAACCAATGGTTATCAACAGGTATAAAATCGAGAGCCCGAGTTGGCTGTCCAAAGCTGTATCTCCAACCTCATCTTCCCAGTCTAGGACTGCATTCATAAACAATCCCAAAATACGTTTTGCATATATCTGAGGGTTTTTTACAGTAAACTGAAACTTTTTAATGCAATTTCCCGTAAAACCCATCAGAAAGACCATTCCAGTTAATGAGCTTCACCAACTGGTCCTGTACTTTCCAACAAGCTAGACCAGCACCAAACAAGCATAAATAAGTCTGGGCCAGAATGGAAATTCATGTTGGTCTAAGTTGGTCTTTCCAGTAGGGCAGCAATTTGTAAAGGAAACAGTGGCCATTTTTAATCTACAGTTGACAATAACTCCCTCTTCCTGAAACTTGTTCAACTCAGGATTAAAAAAAAAAAAAAAAGTAAAATCATAAAGGTACCATGACTTTGATCAGCTATGAGGTTGGAGACATACAGACTCACTGGATCTTCTCCACCCTGTCATATATCAAATGATCTGAGCGATCATGAGACAAATATGATAAGCGGTATTGACTGTTTCATCACCACATGGCTATTTGTACAGTCTTTTGTTTGTCTTCCATTTTATTCCATCACTCAAAATGTACACGTCCTTACAGCTCTATAACTTGGGTAGTTTGTAGAATGTAGATGTACAAATTAGAGCATGTGATCTGTTCAGAACCTACAGAATAATGAGTTTTAGGTATAGAGCTCAATGTTACACATGACACAACGAGTCTCTTTTCTCAATCTCACTTTTTCATTTTCAACCTGTTTCTCTTGTATGTGTTGTTAAAAAAATGCTGTCCACTTTTATTTGAATTTAATAGGTGACAAGCAGTTTCACAGAACAGATCTTATTTAAAAGAGTGACTCTGTGATACTGTGCTCTATTATTAACAATGTCTCCATGAAATTTAGAACAAATGTCCAAAAAGGTGTGTCCATTGTGTTTCAATGGAAATGACCATTGACACTAATGTCACCAACTGTAAAGTCAAGTTTCGACCCAAACGTGACCAACTTGACTTCACTATTTCCTTGACATGGCAATGTGGCTTATTGAACCACTTCAAATCGGAAGGAAAATCGGTCTTGGACAGCAAATCTTGGTGATTTATGCCAAGATTTTTGAGTCCAGCTATAAAAGTTTCCTGTTCTGATTTAACTATGAATCGAGAGCAATTGCGTTTTGCCACAAGACATATCGTCTTGACAGACATGTTGTCTTGGCAAAGGCACATTGGTCTCTTCTCTCTGCTTGTAACAAGTTCATAAGACCTGAGCTTGTTTCGTACTAATTAATCTCTCCCCTTCAAATCTGCTTACCTCCTCCCCCAACTCCACCCACCTCTTGGCCTCCTCCAATCAGGATGTAGATCCTGCTTACTCTGAGGCTGACCACACCCCCACAGAGACTGATTATTATTACACAGTAGAAGAAGAGGCGAGTCCACAGCCAGAGAGTGATCTAACTGGATATGAAGAAACCATTACACAGGTAACCCACACCATTTAGACAACTGGGAGAGATGGAACAGTTTCTAAATAGCTCACTGTCAAATTACTCTAAATCACTGGAGGTGAGACCAGCCTTATCTTAACTTAAAGACCCCACGAAATCACCAATAACCTTTATTTTACGTCACAGCCATGAACTATGACTAAATGTGTATAAATATCTGCTAAAAGATAATCTTGTCAACTCCTATGTGTACCCTAACATAAAAACCACCAAACTAAAATGTTGATTTCTTGGGGTCTTCAAAAAGTTTTTTTTACCTTAACAATTAACAATTCTCCAGCCACTTGTGCCAGGATAATTGCTGTACTTAATAGTAAAATGAACTGCATAGCATCCATTTTATACAATATTCTTTTGTGATTCTTATTTAACTTGTCTCAAGATTTTGCCTTGTTCCTATATCAAAGCTGGATATCTCATCTATGCACCAGTTGTTGACATACAGTAAGAACAGAAAACTTGAGAAACAGTGATCACACTGGAATGGTATAAATATGGAATGAAAACCATGCATTCATTGCTGGACAGCTTCTTTTGGAAGTCAGATGTTTTTTGGGAGTCACACTTACAGTACTGCTGATCAGTAAGGTTTGAGAAACTGATTTAAAAAATCATATATACGAATTTCTACTGTTAGTGATGGAATTACTCGACTTGATTAGACCTAACTTAAATCTCTTTAAAAGATATTTCTTCAAAAGGGTTCAAAGGATATTTTTTGTGTAGAGTGGGGCTTGACTTTTTTTGTCAGGTTTGTATTTAGGTATAAATCGGATTGCTGAGAAGTAGTTTGGAAATGGATATCCTACATGGCCATTAAGTTTAAAGAAAGATGATGAGACAACGATACAATGGTAAGAAACTAGCAGGAAGTAGTGCTTTGGTTCTTGCCTCGAAGGAAGTGTGTTGCTATAGATGTGAGTGGTTCTGCGTTCTCCTTTTCAAATAAATGTTTGGATGTACAACAGAATCAAAGATCACCATGGCTGTGTTCAAAACCTGAAAAGTGCTGCCTTCACAGGCTGTTCACAGAGGTAGGAATGCATTAAGTCATGTTAAAATCCAATCTCTGTAACATCCTGTCCACTAAAAAGCCTACTTCTGGATGGTTTGAAGGCAGCATAGATCTATTTTTGACTGCCAATGATATACCACAATCCAAAAAGAATACATATCAGTGGTGTTTGATGGAGGCGTTGAAGTTGAAATTAACTGAATTTGTTGTAGATCAAAAAACCGTTAGACATGACGTTATGGTGCCTTGGAAGCATGTCGAAACCAGTTGCCTCAGGTTAAAATGTATTTATTTATTTTTATTTTATTTTATCCCCTTTTCTCCCCAATTTGGAATGCCCAATTCCCACAACTTAGTAGGTCCTCGTGGTGGCACGGTTACTCACCTCAATCCAGGTGGCAGAGGACAAGTCTCAGTTGCCTCTGCTTCTGAGACCGTCAATCCGCGCATCTTATCACGTGGCTTGTTGTGCATGACACCGCAGAGACTCACAGCATGTGGAGGCTCATGCTACTCTCCACGATCCACGCACAACTTACCACACGCCCCATTGAGAGTGAGAACCACTAATCGTGACCACGAGGATGTTACCCCATGTGACTCTACCCTCCCTAGCAACCGGGCCAATTTGGTTGCTTAGGAGACCTGGCTGGAGTCACTCAGCACAGCCTGGATTCGAACTCGCGACTCCAGGGGTGGTAGTCAGCGTCAATACTCGCTGAGCTACCCAGGCCCCTTCAGGAGGTACTTTTATACGAAAATGCTGCCTTGGAAGTCATTGACTGTCATTGACAGCCTTTGGATTCGGACACAGCCTATGACTTCAATTTCATTTGAGGCACAACACTCAAACATCATCACAAATTTTGACTTAATAATAGATGCTTAGTCAATATCTTGAGGGCTGAGAGAATGGAAGGAGAAATGGACGTAGGAGAAGACAACTTTCTTATACTAAGCAATAAAATGGTGAAAGCGACAATAGATTATTACTGTAAAAATTAAAAGATACTTGAGGCACCATTTGGAGTTCCTCAGGTGGAACCCCATGTAGAACCACTAGGCGTCCTTTAAAGGAGTCTCAAATATATTGTTTATGTACACCAGTAACTTCAATATATATTTCAAGTTCCTTAAAGTTTTTTCCTCATGGTCTAACTGAAGGAACCAACTGACAGTCTTGAAGGAACAAAAACGAAGTTGTTTAGAGAACTGAAAGGGTGTTTAGAGGTTCAGAGGATGTCAGAGGGTCCTTCCAGTGTGGCATCCAAGTAACTCCAAATGGAGCCTTGAGAATCTTTAAATTTTTCAGTATTTAAATTCAGGTTGAGTGTATGTGTGTGTGTCTGTAAAACTGTGCCCGTGTCTTTCATTCAGGTAAGACTTATTATTATGTCTCTCTGCCCTGTCCTTTTCATTTTTTTCTCCATTTTCCCATCCTCTATCCATTTCTGCCCCATCACACCAAATATTCTTCCATTCCTCTTATTACGTCTCCATCACTATGCACTCCACCTCTACCTGCACCCCCACCTCTTCTTCCAATGGTACACCCCAGGTTGACGAGCCTGTCCCGGGTGAGGAGATAGATCTTACAGGTGTTGAAGGGGAGTCTCAGATGCCTGATGAGCCCTTCACTGAGGAGTACATAACCAGCGACTTTGGAATGAAGGAATATGACTATTCCTACAAGGACTACAATGAACCCATCTTTGAAAGCAAGACAGAAGACAGCCTAGGTCCCGCCCTGTCCGCTGTGACAGATGAGGGGGGCGTAAGTTACTTTATGCTTTCCAACAAATTTTCTTTCAAGCTTTGAGGAAAGCTGAAATTGAATTTGCTATGGTTTCACATCTTGGAAACTTGCAGAGGCATCTGGCAAGTAAATGTTAAGATCAACTAAGCCCAACTCTCTAATGTGTAAGCAATCTACAGGAGATGGTTCCCCTGACAGCTAGACTTATCCTTCACAAAACTTGAACACTGCTCCATTGTAACCTGTCTGCACAAGATTCCTCTGCAAGTCTGCATAGAGTGCTTGGTTTACTATTGCACTATCATAATTGGTTGACTCAGCTCTGATCTGAGACAAGACTACAATTTCATCAGTTCTTGATCAGCATAAAAGAGCAGCTTCTTCCTGGAAGGGCACCTGCACTGTTTCTGATCCCCAGAGCTTTTCAGTATGTGTTAATGTACTGTCGGCATTAGATCACATTACGTATGGAAACAAGTGAAAAAAAAAGAAAACGTATAGCAGTTGCTTCAGTCTCTAATGTACAGGACTGCAAAGCATGTTGAACATTTAGATGAATGCCATCACAACAGCAGACACGTGGAATTTTTAAGCCATTGCTCAACTATTTAAGTGACTTGTATCCTTAGAAAATACATGTAATTGTCGGTCATGAAAGGTAGCTTTCAATCTCACGAGAGTTTTGCCGAACAAGGGTTACCATCTAGACCAAACCATATACGTATCTTCAGTGTCATTGCTATATTGCAAGGACTCCCATTTTATGGGAAATAGGTCACGCTCTTAACTACAAAATGAATTGTAATACAGGTGGGTATACAATGCTCAGCTAGTACTGTACCTCCACGGCTACAGCTGCATTTTAAATGTGGACAAATGGAGGTTGTTTGGACCACTTTTAAAATGTTTTAAATAAATACTTCTAAGAATCGAGAAGCTTTGTTAATAATGTGAGGATCTATAGTACAGTAAGTATGATCGCAATAATACAATGCATAGACAACATAAATAAGAAACCTCATAGGCAATGTCAACACACATTGTCAATCAAACCAGTATCAATCAATCAAGTTCTCTTTTAAAGATTTGCATTCCTTTTTAAATCATTGTTTTAAAAGTTTTAACACTGTCCTTCAGTTATTGTTCTACTTTCTGGTTTCTTCACTTATTGTGTATTGACTGGACTCTATTTTGGGTTACATATCTGTTTTCCTCAGGCCTCCGTGCTAGCCCTGAAGGGAGAGAAGGGAGAGCCTGCTGTCCTTGAACCTGTAAGCATAATTTTTATAATGGCAACTTCAATAAAATTTTAGCCGCAGCCATTATGGCAAGAAATAACATTTGGAAATAGCAAAGGCAATGATGCTACAAAGTTGCAACCACTGCATATGTTCAGACTGTCTTTATATGGTAATTCATTTAATTTAAATAATGAATGACATAAAATTGGTCTTTAGTAGAATAAATAAGTGGTGTATAATAACTAATAAGTCATTTCTAAATGTATTATTTCATTTTTGAATGTGTTATATATGTCTTTAATTTTTTTATCACCCTCACAGGGCATGCTGATTGAAGGACCACCCGGCCCAGAAGGACCAGCAGTTAGTGCACCTTTCCTTAAATTTCTGATAAAATAGCATGTCCAGACCTCAGAAACATCCAAATTAGTCCCCTTTTTTATTTCTTTATCCAGGAGGAACCTATAATGTAATTTAGAGAAAAAAATACACATTTTACATACACCAATCAGCCACAACATTACAACCACCTGTCTAATATTGTGTAGGTCCCCTTTGTGCTGCCAAAACAGTGCCAACCCACATCTGAGAATAACATTCTGAGCTGATATTCTTCTCACCACAATTGTACAGAGCGGTTATCTGAGTTACCGTAGACATTGTCAGTTCTAACCAGTCTGGCCATTCTCTGTTGACCTCTCTCATCAACAAGGCGTTTCCATCCACAGAACTTCTGCTCACTGGATGTTGTTTTTGCCACCATTTGGAGTAAATTCTAGAGACTGTTGTGTGTGAAAATTCCAGGAGATCAGCAGTTACAGGAATACTCAAACCAGCCTATCTGGCACCAACAGTCATGCCACAGTCCAAATCACTGAGATCACATTTTTGATGGTTGATGTGAACATTAACTGAAGCTCCTGACCCGTATCTGCATGATTTTATGCACTGCACTGCTGCCACATGATTGACTGATTAGATAATCGCATGGATGATTGTTGGTGTCAGATGGGCTGGTTTGAATATTCCTGTAACTGCTGATCTTCTGGGATTTTCACACACAACAGTCTCTAGATTTTACTCCGAATGGTGCCAAAAACAAAAAACATCCAGTGAGGGGCATTTATGCGGATGGAAACGCCTTGTTGATGAGAGAGGTCAATAGAGAATGGCCAGATTGGTTCCAACTGACAAAGTCTACGGTAACTCAGATAACCACTCTGTACAATTGTGGTGAGAAGGATAGCATCTCAGAATGCTGTTCTGAGATGCGGGTTGGCGCTGTTTTGGCAGCACAAGGGGGATCTACACAATATTAGGCAGGTGGTTTTAATTTTGTGGCTGATCGGTGTATATATACTTACACATTTCAATGAACTACTGCTAGCAAAATGGCCAATTATGTTTCATGATTATGCTTGCTGGTTTGTGTAAAATATACACTGTAATTAAATACTATTGTAAATAATATTGTTTTTTCTTTCTGATTCTCTGTGTTAGGGTCTCCCTGGCCCCTCTGGCCCGCCTGGACCTCCTGGTTCTGTTGGTGATCCAGGTGAGAGGGTGAGTATGTATCCAAAGTTTTTATTTTTGACACTGTTTTCTGAGTGTGTTGCTGTCAATTATACATGGTGATGCTTATTGCTTTACTATGTTTTTCAGTAATTCCCAGTGCAGTTTCAAATCCAGTGCTTTACATTTATATTGCGTTAACTGTAGTGAGTAGTACTGTATAAAGCATATACATTTTTAATTTGGTTGTTTCTACAGGGTCCTCCTGGTAAGGCTGGTCTACCTGGAGCAGATGGTGTCCCGGGACCTCCAGGAACTTCAGTCATGCTTCCTGTAAGTATCCTGTCCTCTTTCTCTCTTTCACCCAACTCTCTGTTTTACCTTTGTTTTGAATCACTCTCTTCTGTCCACATATATTGTTACCATCCATCTCCTACTCTACTTCAATAATCAGGTCTCTAAAATTTTTACCTTTGGCCAGTGTTGCATACACTGTCCTCTATTTTTGCTCTATTTGTCATTTATATTTTGTAAATGCTACCACATTGCAATAATGCTCAGTGTTCATACAGTTCTCACACCACTAGATGTCAGCCTTACATAATAATTAAGCAATTGATATATGTATTTTGTGCTTGTTAAACTTTTGCTTTTATTTTAGTCTTGTTTATTAAATATCTCCTAAACATCCACAAGTTGATTCAAAGAAATGTAGTTTATGTCAAGCTCTTAATTTTCAAATCTCGCTCTCTCTCTTTTTTTAATTTTTATTTTCCTGTAGTTCCGTTTTGGACAGAGTGGGGGCGACAAAGGGCCCATTGTCTCAGCACAGGAGGCCCAAGCTCAAGCCATTCTGTCTCAAGCACGGGTTAGTAATATCTTTCTACACTACTTTCAGCAATTCATTAATTATTGATTTATTTATGAATCTGAATTTGGAATTAATGTAATCTTCTTCTATCTAGCTGGCTCTGAAGGGCCCGCCAGGGCCAATGGGCTTTACTGGCCGTCCTGGACCTTTGGTAAAGAAAATTAATTCAATTAATTAATTAATTAATTGATTAATTCATTAATTTACATTGTGGATTACTTAGATTGTGTTAATAATGTGATTATTAGTGTGATTAATGTGCTATTTTTGATTTTGTTTTCTGGTTCTTAAATAGGGAGCACCTGGAAGTCCTGGTTTAAAGGGAGAGAGTGGAGACCCTGGTCCTCAGGTAACCTCCTGTGTTTGTTTGTCTGTGCCATTATGACTCTTGGTCAAGAATATTAGAAGGACAGCATTGTTCATTTATTATTTATGTTTTTTAACACAAACAGAATCTAAAGAAACAACCTTCGCATTTCAGGCATTTATCATGTGTCACTCCTCTGTTTTATAGGGCCCCAGAGGTCCTCAAGGATTGTCTGGTTCTCCTGGCAAAGCTGGTCGTAGGGTGAGTCTACTTCAATTTCCCTAACTTTCATTCTGTTGATAGAAGTGTTTGTTGGGATTGTTATTCGTGATTGTTCAGAACATGAATGATACCTCACTAAGTGATCTGACTTTTGCCAAGTGAACGATAGAAACACCACTCACATTTCTTTAGAACATGTAAAAATTTAGTTGTTTATATGTGATTTTGTTTCTACAGGGTCGTGCTGGTGCTGATGGGGCCAGAGGAATGCCAGGAGAGCCCGGAATTAAGGTTGCGTAAAGCTGTGTTTTGTGTGTGATCCATTGTGTTATTATATATATATATATATATATATATATATATATATATATATATATATATATATATATGTATTTTTTTTTTTTTGTTTTTTTTTTTTTATTTCAGCTGTATGTGTCTACTCCATGTAAATTACTTAGACCCAAGGGTGTAGCCAGGAAATTACTTTTGGGTGGACCTCAATAAAAATGGATGGGCCAAGTTTTCGGCCCCAATTTTATTTTTACCATGTTTTCATTTACAGCAGAGAAGCAGCACATTCAAACAGTTCTTTCACACTTTCAGAAAACAGAATTTATGCATTTTTTATGAACTATTTTATGAATATATATTTGAAGTCAAAGAATAATCTCTAATATTCAGGGTGGGCTTGGGTCAAACCAGGCCAAGCCCAGCCCATCCTTGGCTATGCCACTGCTTAGACCTTTGAGTCTTTTGGGCAAGCATCCTCAACTCTTAAGTCCTTATATGTGTGTGTCTTTCTTTATTAGGGTGACCGTGGCTTTGATGGCCTTCCTGGTTTGCCTGGTGAAAAAGGTTATCGTGTAAGTGCTGGCATTTTTACTTCTTTGGTAATGTTAATAACCAGCTCTGTTCCAAAACTTAGTGAGCTGCCTACCTAGACAGCATATGCCAATTACTTTTGGACCAAAATCTAAGTCATCGTTGCATGTATCCTTCATGGAGAAGACCAGGCAACTCACTAGGATTTAGAATAGAGCTAAAGAATGTGTAATATCTACATTAAAACAAATTTAATTTAATTTGTGTCTTCTTGTTTTACACAGGGTCAAACTGGAGGAATGGGACCCCCAGGACCCTCTGGAGAGGATGGAGAGAGGGTACTTCTCAAGTATTTTGTTTTTCTATTGTGTTATTACAGTAAACTGACAGTAGCCAGTTTATAGTTCTTCATAGTTTAGTCATGACAACTCTCGGAATGATTTAGCATGTTAATGTGGGTATGACATATTGATTGGATATTGGTGAAGTTAAGCAACTGGACATGCAGCTGCACAATTAGACAAACATAAGATATGCTGAATCAAGCATGTATGACATGTATAGACATAAATAGAAATAAATGCAATCCCCATGTAGCAGAACTAGAAAGGTGGTGCTGGGGAGGTGGAGGGTTTCAGAGAAAACTCTCCAGAAAACCTCCAGCGTGCTGCAGTAAAACTGGCTGACTTGCAAACTGTGCAAATGTAAATGTTAGGCAAAAGAGACTATAAAAATTGACTGGCTGCCCGATTACATGTCAAAGGACCAATCAACTTACAACATGTAAGCTGATTGGCTTCACATATCATGTGTGAGTAAGGTGATTGGCTAACAGATAACTTAGCTTGCGCCAAGTAGAGTTTTATTTCTGAACTTTGGTCATTTATTTAAGCTTTTTTATTCTTAAATATCTTTTGTGAAACACAAAAATTGTGACCTCCTGGCCTTTATTTATTTATTTATTTATTTTCTAATTTTCAGGGAGATGATGGAGAGGTCGGACCCAGGGGTCTTCCAGGCGAACCGGTAGGTGTTTTTGTTTGTCAGACACTGTGCACACATAAGACAGTGTATATGTTATTATAGGCCCATTTAACTCATATTTGCTCTTCATTTTGTATCTATAAGGCTCTGTGTTGTATGTTGTAGAACTGTTGATGAGCCATTTCTATCTCTCTCATTCTGTAGGGGCCCCGTGGTTTGCTGGGGCCTAAAGGGCCCACTGGACTTCCTGGACCTCCTGTGAGTATTCATCGAAATAATTAAACTTATTTAAAATTATATATGTGCAATAAGTAGTCTTATATAACTAGTTAATTTTTTAATTGCTGTGGTTGTGCACCACGGTTACTCACAAGTTAAAACACAAAAAGCACAAATTTGTACCAAGGATCTGCAAATCTTCAGCACACAGTTATAAACAGAAGCATGATGATATTTATGCATGGATATCCAGATGTTTCTTTCCTTTATTTATCAATTTTATCTGCCTCTGTCAGGGTGTTCAAGGAAATGATGGTCCACATGGTCCAAAAGGAAACTTGGTAAGTGAAACAGAGTTCTCTGGTGTTCATCTAGAAGAAATAAAACAATTCAATATATAAACAAAAACCTACAAAAAAACTAAAACATGTAATATCTCTCCTCATTTATACATACTCATTCTCTTTGTCACTCTTTTTAAGGGACCCCAAGGAGAGCCAGGTCCTCCAGGACAGCAGGGGGCCCCAGGAACACAGGTGACCGATGACAATTTGTTCACCTTAAACTGATTACAATCAAAAGACAAAAACTCAGAACCGATGCACTTTCTTACATTTTTAAATAATTTGTTTTCTTAAAGTGTAAGACTTTAAAAAGTATTAATCTTTAGGAAAAAAATGTAAATTTGAAATGTATTTGATATTCATGCTTTTCTGTGCAACAGGGAATGCCTGGTCCACAGGGGCCTCATGGTCCACCAGGAGAGAAAGTGAGTGTTTTTATCCTAGCAGAACACAGAAATGTAAATAATAATAACTGGTGAATGTGCTTTACAAAATGTGCTCTATGCATCCGATAAGAATATATGAACATACATATTCAGTCGTATACAGAGATCATAACGTTTTCAATGCGTGTGTCTTTAGAAGTGAAAATGTATGCCATTTTTGTATGACTTCTAATAGGGACCCACTGGAAAGCCAGGTTTGCCAGGGATGCCTGGAGCTGACGGTCCTCCCGTAAGTGTTAGAGTTTGTTTTTTACCGGTTTATTTCTAAAATTTGCTTAAAAATAGAAGTCATGTTGGTTTGGTGAATTAATGACTTTCATTTAGTGTGAATAAATCATTCTAGACCAATTCTCTGTGTCTTTAATGTGCCGCTACAAAAATGATCTGTAAAGTGAGAACATTGTATGTGGTATTAACTGTGATAAAGAATGTTCATGTTTACTCCACAGGGTCATCCTGGAAAAGAAGGCCCTGGTGGAACCAAAGGAAATCAGGTGTGGCCACTTTGTTTCATGATTATTTTGAATTCGAAATCTGTTTTGTTAGTGCACAGTAGAGTTCTTCTTAAGGATTTGTAAAGTAAACATCATTTGAGCCAAACCATTTGTAAATCATTTGTATAATTCTGATGTAAAATTAACATCAGAGGATCTATGCAGCAATGATGGCATTTGTTTTAAATGACTTCAAAACAAAGGTATATGATAAAGATATGTCTAACCACAAATAGATTTGTCTTTGCACATCCAGCAGATTTTAAAGGTTACATTTTATTATTTTTTATTATTATTGTTCATATTCAGGGCCCAAATGGTCCTCAGGGGTCTATTGGCTATCCTGGCCCTCGGGGAATTAAGGTAATATATATATTTAAATAATTCAATATATTTCAATATTTTTGTCTATTATTCTAAAAATGATTTTCTTTGTGTTTAATTGTGTTATTGTCTTCATTATGGTACTGCAATAAAAACATGGGAGCAATTTTCTTTTGTTTTGAAACTGATAATATTTGCATAAATATTATTCACTCCAAAAAATTAGTGATAAAAATGATAATATATATATATATATATATATTGGTGATTGTTCATCAGAGGTTCTTTTGGTCCCTTGTCATTTTTTGTATAGGTGTCTATGAATAAAAAATTTACTTTGGAAGTTTAGAAATGCCTACTGATTTGATTGTCTACTCTTAATGGTTACACTGATATTTGGCATATGCCAAATTCATAAATGTAAATGTAGATAACATGGTGAACATATCATGATATTCACAGGGAACTCAAGGTATCCGTGGACTGAAAGGTCATAAGGGAGAGAAGGTAAGTGTCATTTATCAGCATAAACAACAATGTGCCAATCAGTATATGTTTACTTACACTTTTTTTTTTTTTCCAGGGAGAGGACGGCTTCCCTGGAATCAAAGGAGACTTTGGTGTAAAGGGGGAAAGGGTACGCTATACATAACATTACACATCAGTTAATAGAAGCTCATCAGTTGACATGATATTCCTGAAAATAACTTTCTGTGATTTAGAAGAAATATAAGGGGTATAAAAGTTGCTTCATGTGGCAGGTTGACAGTGGCAGTACTTTGCCCATTTCAACGGCCCACAGAGCTTTGTGATTGTGCCTTAAAATAGCTCATATATTACTAGAGTAAAGGGATAGTTCACCCCCCCCCCCCCCCCCAAAAAAAGAAAATTCTGTCAGCATTTACTTATCCTCATATAATTTCAAACCTGTGTGACTTTCTTTCTTCCGTGGAACACAAAAGGAGAAGTTTGCCATAACATTTATGCTGCTCTTTTGTATACAGTGAAATTGAATTGGAACAGGTGCTGTTGATCTCCAAAAAAGCACATTAAAAGAACAATAAAAGTAGTTTATATGATTCATACGCTATATTGCAAGTTTTCCGAAGTCACTTCATGTGAAAGAAGCTTAAGTCAATATTAGGTGAACTGTTCTTTCAAGAATATAATTTTTACATTATACCATGTCTATGAGTTTAAAATTAGATTTATCATTGTTGTTCACTAACAGGGAGAAGTGGGAGTGCCTGGCCCAAGAGGAGAGGATGGTCCTGAGGGTCCAAAGGGTCGTGTCGGCCCCCCTGGTGAGATCGGTCTAATCGGCCTGGTGGGAGAGAAGGTAACTTTGATTATATAAAATTGAAGGTCCTTGCTAACTTTGTTTCATGCAATTTGGACTCATGTTTCAAATTCCCATCATTTTTAACAGTTAGGTATAATTCAATACAATTATCAAAATTCATGATATTTCCTGAATATAAAAATTTATATTAATTAAATTACAATTTTGAAAATATTTGAATTTTTGGCCTTAATAAATTATGTCATTCCAGGGTAAACTTGGTGTGCCTGGACTTCCAGGCTATCCCGGAAGGCAAGGAATTAAGGTAAACCGAAATGGTTTTACGTGATATACAGCCAAGTCTTTCCTCAAATTAAAAGCATTTTTTTTTTCATCAATGCAATGTTTGTATTTTTAGGGCTCCCTTGGTTTCCCAGGGTTCCCTGGTGCAAATGGCGAGAAGGGTGCAAGGGTGAGATTTCCCCACAATTTGACTCTTGATTGTTTAGATCAGTCTTTAAACCAAGAGACTTTAGACTGGTGTAAGGCCTAACTAAAGCCTAAAAAATAAGGTCTATAACTAACCACATTAGGCACATTTCCACCATTGGGCCGAACAGTTCTCGTTGCTTAACCGTGCCTTTACATACCAATCTGGGCTCAGTGGTTACGTTTTCATTTTCCACTGTGTTACTGCAAAATCAGGATGAGAATAAACTGACTTGGCAAGTGACCAATCATGAGACGCCAGGTCACTAATCAAACCACACCAAACCGTATTCAAGTGGAAATGCTACTGCAACCGTTACTCACTGTGCTCAGAACCATTTAGCCTGTTTATTGTTTGTAGTTCGGGTAGAACTAGCATTTAGCCCAGCAATAGCACACTTTGGCAAATTGTTCAGGATTTGTAGGCTGTAAGGATTTAGCATGAATGCACATACAACTAGAATTGTGTTTCTATATGTACTCTAATAATGTCTAGAATTACACAGGCTTTTTGGGCAACAAAATATATTTTTTCTTTTCTTTTTTAGGGTTTGATTGGAAAACCTGGACCAAGAGGACAAAGGGGGCCAACTGTAAGGACCTGTTTTCATTGATCATTTCATTCATCATCTGATAAAGATCAATTCTTAATTCTGTAATTATGCATCAGGCAGTTATTTTAAGATTTTGTTGTTATATTTCTAGGGTCCCAGAGGTCAGAGGGGACCCCGTGGGTCAACAGGAAAACCAGGTGCAAAGGTATAAACATTATATAAGGGAGTTAAAAATGTAAACATTCATTAAAAATATTGAATCATCAATACTATCAACAATATAAAAATGATATGTATATATCTGATTTGTTCATTCTGATGTTGTAGGGTGGATCAGGCAGTGACGGGCCCTCTGGACCAGCAGGGGAGAGAGTAAGTTTATGCAAGCTACCCAATTGTATTATTTTATTATGTACTAGATTTTGGATTGAGATTTTATTTTACTGTAATGTTTACACATTTTTTCAGGGGCTGCCTGGAATCCAAGGTGCAAATGGATTCCCTGGGCCAAAGGGACCTCCTGTAAGAGACCGTTTATCGGTTTTATCAAATTCAAATAACTTTCATATTTCTATATTGATGATTGACCTGTCACTTGATTTGTGAAGGGACCCCCAGGGAAAGATGGACTGCCTGGACACCCTGGACAAAGAGGCGAAGTTGTGCGTACCCATTTTTCTTTTTTTTTTTTGGTTTGTTTTATGCATCTTAAGTACTTAAATGTACAGCTTTTTTAAATTGTGTGGTTTTTGTTGTATTCTTAGGGTTTCCAAGGCAAGACTGGACCACCTGGGCCACCAGGCGTGGTTGGACCACAGGTGAGTTTTGTTCTACCATCAGTGGTAGAAACAGTGTTCGGCAAAAAATAAATGATCATTCATAAAATTCCTTCCAGATTACACAAATTTTGTAATCAGTTCAGAGATATATTGAATTATACAAGATTTACTCAGATCAAGTTCTTGTTTAGGGTCCCTCTGGGGAGACTGGTCCCATGGGTGAGCGTGGCCACTCAGGACCCCCAGGACCACCCGGTGAGCAAGGTCTTTCTGGACCATCTGGTAAAGAGGGAACCAAGGGAGATCCTGGTCCTCCTGGCGGCCCTGGTAAAGACGGACCCCCTGGACTGAGAGGATTCCCAGGAGAGAGAGGACTGCCAGGAACACCAGTAATATGACATAAACTGCCATCATAGATACCATGATAACTGCTCTTAGGTGTCTTATAGCTAACTTACCCTATAGAACATCATCTCATCTTTTCTAGATGTATTTGGTCACTAAGACTGAGTTATAAACCCACATATATGTTCTAACTCGATATGTATGTATTCCACAGGGCACCGGGGGACTGAAAGGAAATGAAGGCCCTGCCGGACCACCTGGACCTGCTGTATGTTCCTCATAACCATCATATTATTGAAATATCAAGAGCAGAATACAGACTTTGATTACAGACCAAGCCAGACAGACTGATGTCAAATTTAGAGCTGTGCCGATACAATCATATATTGATAGATAATGATTTGTTCGTACATTTTATCAATACTTTAGATTTACATTGCAATGTGTCACATATCGTATTATCAATATACAACTGAATTTATAATTGTTTAGGAATTGTATGCATGTCTTTCAGTCCATTACCCAAATAAAATTTCTGTGCAGGGGTCTCCTGGAGAGAGAGGACCTGCTGGCACAGCAGGCCCTGTCGGCCCACCTGGACGCCCTGGACCTCAGGGACCCCCTGGATCTGCAGGAGAAAAAGGAGTGCCAGTATGTGTCTACCTATAGTTTTTCACATAAGGAGTGTCAAAAATTTCTGGAGTAGGACTGGGTAAAAAATTTATTTTCTGATGCATCGCGATCTTCATTTGAACCATCTCAATATCAATTCTTAAATCCCAAGATCAATCTCTTACTATATGTTCAACTCTCTACAATAAGAGTAAATATCTCACATATTAGATCAAATTTCACACTATGCAATTAAAAAAAAATTCTGTGATTTGCCACTGGCTGGTATTTCACTCACTAGTGATTAAGTAGTATATTGGCTAAGACATTCAGCAGCCTTTCACTGCGTGTTTAGAGTTAAAGTTTGGTTTGACTAGTTCGGTGTGTCCAAAGACGAGATGCATGCAATCCATCTGACATTGAATAATGTCTCTTTAAATACCCTTTCTGTTTATTTACAGTCAACTGTTGATCAAAAACAACAAAACATAAACATTTAATTCTAATCACAAATAGCACAGATGAGGGAAAACAAAAAGTAAGTCCTGTCTTGTTAAAATGCGCTCATTTATAGACACTCTTTACAGTAATGCCGGTTTTCTTAAAGAGACAGAACCAATTTTTAGCACATGTTCTACAAATCAATGTAAATACTTGTAAACAGTATATATTATGCATTAAACCATAAACATGTAATAAAATATAATATAATATATGCAATATAATATCATATTTATTGATGGAATGTATGGATTTGTACATTTAAAAAAAGAAGCTGCTAAAATGTGACCAAAATAATAAAAACAAATAAAATAAAAATTTTAAAATGAATGTTTTCATAATGTAACTAGTTAGGTGCTCCCCTGTATAATTAACAGCATTAGTTGGTAGAGAATTTCTTTCATATGCAAAATGGACATTATAACTGAAATGTACCCATATGAATCGATATTGAATCGAATCAAAATCGGAATGTAATCGAATCTGGAAATCTGTAACAATACCCAGCCCTATTCTGGAGTATTTGGACACTTCATCTACACTTAAAATTTATGAATGTACTTGCATTAGATAACAAAATATCAAACTAAGTAGCATCTCCAAACAAATGGTTCTAGGGCTTCTCTCAGAACTAACTTCACTTTTCTGAGCCATTTTTGCAATTGCTTTTAACCGACTGATACCAAAGCTATTTTAAGAGGATGTATTAAGTCAGTTCCCCTTAAGTTTGCACACGTGTCCTAGTATGGGTGTAGTACAGAACATTAACTGTGGAAATGTTCCACTAACGTTTCATCAACCAGAAAGTGTCCAAATACTTTTATCTAAAATAAGGTATAGTATATCTATTGCGTTATCAGTTAAGACCTAACAAACTTTCTATTTTAAAGGGAGAGAAAGGCCCAATTGGTCCAGCTGGTCGTGACGGCATCCAGGGTCCAGTTGGTCTTCCGGGCCCCGCTGGACCTTCAGGTGTATCTGGAGAGGATGGAGACAAGGTAATTGATCTTTTCATATCTTTATCTCAAATAATCAGAATCCTATGGATGTTCTTGTCAGAGGTAAATTCTGTTTAACTCTGCATTATTAATTGATATTAATAAAAGTAATTCTATATTATTTTGTGTATGTTTTGTGTATAGGGTGAGGTTGGGGAGCCAGGACATAAGGGAGCTAAAGGATCCAAGGGAGAACATGTGAGGAAATGACTGTCAAAACATTGAAAATTGTTGCATGCTTAACAATATCAGTCTATAATCAATTATTTGGATATTTACAGGGTCCTCCTGGACCACCCGGACCACAAGGTCCTGTGGGACAACCTGGTGCAGCTGTAAGTGAAAGGAATCTCTTGAAAAATCATACATATAATAACTAACAATGATCAATACTAGTTTTATGGAAACAAATGCAAGTCAACATGTTGTATTGGTTTATAAGCAACAACAACAATAACAACAACAACAAAAAAACATGCTTAATATCTAAACCCATTTCAAACCTTTCAAACTTCTTCAGGGTGCTGATGGGGAGACAGGTGCAAGAGGTCAGCAAGGGCCATTTGGTGCTAAGGGTGATGAAGGATCAAGAGGATTCCCTGGGCCTCCAGGCCCCATTGGATTGCAGGTATTGTAGCAAAGATTTCGTTTTATTTACTCTTATCAATGACACTTTATATACTGGATGCTTAGTTTCTATTTGTTCTTCATTCATGTTCTTTAGGGATTGCCAGGCCCTGCTGGAGAAAAGGGAGAGACAGGAGATGTTGGGCCACTGGTGAGTCTAAATGTTTTGATTGAAAGACTCATAAGCATGTAAAAGGAACATTTCCTCTGTATATGACATTCTAGCACTTTGAATCACCTTCGGGTGAATGTTTCTGTTTCCTATTAAAGTTCTTTAAGTCTTTGTATGTTACTGGATGTTTCTGTAGGGTCCTCCTGGTCCACCAGGACCACGTGGTCCAGCTGGTCCTAATGGTGCTGATGTGAGTAACTTAAATTGTACCTGTAATATTTTACAGTTATCAAAGTTTATTGTTATAGAGTCTTTTTGTAAGAGATAATGTACAGACACATGGTCATTATCACAAAATAATCCCAGACAGGATGATCAGGACTCAAAGTAGTTACCACTTATTACACGGCTACTTACTAAATAAAGAAAGAAATGGACTTGAAATATTAACTTGAGTTGACATTTTAATATTTGAGAATAAAGAGAGTGTAGAGTGAGATGAAACTAGCACAGCTATGTAGGAAATTGGTGTCCTGGGACAGCAGTCAATTATACAGTTTAGCAGACATTATAAAAACATATTTGAGTGCAGAATGCTATTATTGACCAATCAGAATCAGAAAGTATTCCAGAGAGCTTTGTAATAGATACTGTATAAGTGTCCTATGACATGATATGTGAATGGTCTCCATTGCTGTTCCTTCATTCTGCAGGGCCCTCAAGGTCCTCCAGGAGGATTGGGTAATCCAGGTCCAATTGGAGAAAAGGCAAGTATAGAAGAGTTCAGTTTGCTGCATAGATGTTGACCACATGATTGACAAGATATAGTTCTGATTTACAGCATATGCTGACTTTTATTTTTATATTATAAAAACAGGGTGAGCCTGGTGAATCTGGACCTCCTGGTGTTGGTGGAGAGCCAGGAAAAATGGTGAGAATTGATGTTTTAAAATGTATTTTAATTAATGGTTGATCGTTACGGATTTTTAATGCCCAATGTCAATACCTATAACTAGAGAGCAGGGTGGCCAATGGCCGATGTATGTATGTATATATATATATATATATATATATATATATAATAATCTCAAAATGGCCAAGTATTTGTTGATTTATCGGCCTGTCCACTATATCGGTCTGCCACTTGTTTTAACCATAATATCAATCAGCTATAGCTGAATCTCTTAAAATCCTTTGTATTAAGACACAGGTAACACCTTATTGGTTTTCTGTTCTTCTTATCCAATGACAGGGCCCCAGAGGAGAGCATGGTGAGAAGGGCGAAGCTGGGCAGCCTGGCACACCCGGTCCCCCTGGTGGAAAAGGCCCCGGTGGAGACGACGGACCCAAAGGAAACCCTGTGTGTATTTGTCATAACATAACCTTGAAACAAGAAAGAGATCTATTCATTACTATTTAATTCTTGATATTTGTCTTTTTAAGGGTCCTGTTGGTTTCCCTGGTGATCCTGGACCCCCTGGTGAAGTTGGACCACGAGTGAGTTGAGCCCTGGCTTGGTTTTGAATTGGCCATGATATTATCATTTGTATACATCTATTTTACAAATAGCCAAAAGCTAAAGCATCAAACTGGAAGTGATGACTTACTTTCTGATCTCTCTTACAGGGCCAAGATGGAGCAAAGGGAGAAAGAGGAGAGGACGGTGAACAAGGAGAAGCTGTGAGTGATCATACCCATATCTATAAAATACACATCCTAGAGATACTGTGTTTTTTTTCAATGGTTTTCAACATTAATTCATTAAATCTTTATATGGCTTTAGGGGTCTCCTGGACCAACTGGTGAGAACGGACCACCTGGGCCTCCTGGAAAGAGAGTAAGATAATCTAGATGTACAGCAGTCTAGTGTAATATACATTTTGGAGGAGATGTTCTTTATTGTTTTTATAAGGCTCATTAATGTTGTTTCACAACAATTTTACATAGAAGATATTGCATTTCACTGTAAAACTGCCAATAGGTCATTTAAATCTGCTGCATAGATATCAAGTGCAGCTTTCTGCAATAATCTTAATGAGTAGTTTGTAACACTACATCTGATATGCACACAATATTATAAAGGATCCTAGAGAAAATGCACATTTCTGAACTCTAAATCATGTTAATGGTCATATTTCAGGGTCCTCTAGGAACAAGGGGACCAGAGGGCCGTCAAGGAGAGAAAGGAAGCAAGGTAAGACTATGTCATCCAGAGAGAATACATCTGCAACAAACTAGTACTCCACAGTTCTTTTCCTTTTATCATGTCATCTTTTTGTATGTTCCTAGGGTGATCCAGGTGCCAATGGCCCTCCAGGAAAGACTGGCCCTGTGGGGCTGCAGGGTCAGCCAGGAAAACCAGGAACTGAGGGTCTAAGAGGGTTGCCAGGATCAGTGGTAAGAGACACAAAGCAGAATGCCTAAAACCATCTTAACTGTAGTAACATTCCTGTAAGTCCCAGCCTCTAATGGCTTATTGATTGTATTGTATGGCAACATCAATATAAGACACCAGTATTCAAAAAACAGTTGAATTTCACATTTATAATTGTTATAAACCATTCTTCTGCCAAGTACTATAGTTCTTAGTACAATATTAATCTGTAGGCAGTTTACGGCTGCTGAGCATTGAAGCAATTTGCCATATTAAAGGAATATTCTGGGTTCAGTACAAGTTAAGCTCAATCAACAGCATTTGTGGCATACTATTGATTACCAAATATAAATATACAGGTGCATCTCAATAAATTAGAATGTCGTGGAAAAGTTCATTTATTTCAGTAATTCAACTCAAATTGTGAAACTTGTGTATTAAATAAATTCAATGCACACAGACTGAAGTAGTTTAAGTCTTTGATTCTTTTAATTGTGATGATTTTGGCTCACATTTAACAAAAACCCACCAATTCACTATCTCAAAAAATTAGAATACATCATAAGACCAATAAAAAAAACATTTTTAGTGAATTGTTGGTCTTCTGGAAAGTATGTTCGTTTACTGTATATGTACTCAATACTTGGTAGGGGCTCCTTTTGCTTTAATTACTGCCTCAATTCGGCGTGGCATGGAGGTGATCAGTTTGTGGCACTGCTGAGGTGGTATGGAAGCCCAGGTTTCTTTGACAGTGGCCTTCAGCTCATCTGCATTTTTTGGTCTCTTGTTTCTCATTTTCCTCTTGACAATACCCCATAGATTCTCTATGGGGTTCAGGTCTGGCGAGTTTGCTGGCCAGTCAAGCACACCAACACCATGGTCATTTAACCAACTTTTGGTGCTTTTGGCAGTGTGGGCAGGTGCCAAATCCTGCTGGAAAATGAAATCAGCATCTTTAAAAAGCTGGTCAGCAGAAGGAAGCATGAAGTGCTCCAAAATGTCTTGGTAAACAGGTGCAGTGACTTTGGTTTTCAAAAAACACAATGGACCAACACCAGCAGATGACATTGCACCCCAAATCATCACAGACTGTGGAAACTTAACACTGGACTTCAAGCAACTTGGGCTATGAGCTTCTCCACCCTTCCTCCAGACTCTAGGACCTTGGTTTCCAAATGAAATACAAAACTTGCTCTCATCTGAAAAGAGGACTTTGGAACACTGGGCAACAGTCCAGTTCTTCTTCTCCTTAGCCCAGGTAAGACGCCTCTGACGTTGTCTGTGGTTCAGGAGTGGCTTAACAAGAGGAATACGACAACTGTAGCCAAATTCCTTGACATGTCTGTGTGTGGTAGCTCTTGATGCCTTGACCCCAGCCTCAGTCCATTCCTTGTGAAGTTCACCCAAATTCTTGAATCGATTTTGCTTGACAATCATAAGGGTGCGGTTCTCTCGGTTGGTTGTGCATCTTTTTCTTCCACACTTTTTCCTTCCACTCAACTTTCTGTTAACATGCTTGGATACAGCACTCTGTGAACAGCCAGTTTCTTTGGCAATGAATGTTTGTGGCTTACCCTCCTTGTGAAGGGTGTCAATGATTGTCTTCTGGACAACTGTCAGATCAGCAGTCTTCCCCATGATTGTGTAGCCTAGTGAACCAAACTGAGAGACCATTTTGAAGGCTCAGGAAACCTTTGCAGGTGTTTTGAGTTGATTAGCTGATTGGCATGTCACCATATTCTAATTTTTTGAGATAGTGAATTGGTGGGTTTTTGTTAAATGTGAGCCAAAATCATCACAATTAAAAGAATCAAAGACTTAAACTACTTCAGTCTGTGTGCATTGAATTTATTTAATACAAGAGTTTCACAATTTGAGCTGAATTACTGAAATAAATGAACTTTTCCACGACATTCTAATTTATTGAGATGCACCTGTATATATATTTGACTTGCCCCTTCTTTTCTTTAAAAAAAAAAAAAAAGCAAAAATCTGGGTTATAATGAGGCACTTATAATGGAAGTGAATGGTGCCAAACTGCCAATTTTGAACATACTCACTGTTTCAAAAGTATAGCCACAAGACATAAACAATATGTGTGTTAACATGATTTTAATGTGATTAAATCACTTACTAACATTTTCTCTGTAAAGTTATAGCCAATTTTACAACTTCATTGCCATGATGATGTAATGACAACAAACCCTAAAATGACTTTAAAAATGACAATTTAAATAACTTTACAGCTAAAATAAGACATGAGTTATAACATAAGAATTAATGTGTGCTTTTATAAAATGATAAGCTTCACATTACTGCATTTAAACCCTCCAAAAATGGCCCCACTCACTTCCATTTTAAAGAAGTCGAAATAAATGTTTGTGTTATAAACATTACTCCACAAATGCTGTCGATTGAGCTTAACTTGTATTAAACCCGGAATATTCCTTTAATATAAATATGCATTAACAGGTGTGTGTTTATTGTCATTTTACAAGGTCTCAACAGGTTCAATCATTCATTGAAGTTAGAATGATCTGTTTAACCTCTGTTTATTAGACAAAAACTAATATATCATTTACCAATACAATCTGACACTATATATATAGTGTATATGTGTGTGTGTATATATATATATATATATATATATATATATATATATCGTCACCCTTTGCCTAGAATTTGCAGACCTGTACTCTTGACATTTTCTCAACCAAATTCTTGAAGTATCACCCTGGGACGTTCTTATCTATGTTGGGCACTTATTGGCTGCTTTTCTTTATTATTTGGTCCAAGTCATACATTTTAGATTTATAATAAAATAAATTAATATGGTGGCACAATTATATTTTTGTCTACAAAACTAATTTCAAACATTTAAGCATACGCCTTCAGATCGAAAGATTTTTAAGATCATGAGAAACATTTCAGGCAAGTGTTTCAAAACTTTTGACCGGTAGTGTATATATATATATATATATATATATATATATATATATATGTATGTATTACTTTCCATCTAGTAAACACATTTAAATGATCTAGAATGCATCATATGCAGTCCCTATGTTTTAAGTCTTATGAACCTCGTCTAACTCTTTAACTTTATAAACTTTCAGACATTGTATATTGTGTTGGCTGTATTCAAACTGAATTTAATTTAATTGTGCATGTATTTCAGGGCGAGCAAGGTTCTCCCGGACCTGCCGGACAGAAAGGCCCTCCTGGACCTATGGTGAGGCATTCTGTATTATTAAATATACAATAATGAATTGAGTATTGTTATTCTTTTGCATTCTACAAGAAATTATACCTGGAAAACACTAAGAATTGCTGCTTCTTCTCACAGGGTCCTCCAGGTTTACTTGGTCTTCGTGGTGACCCTGGTGCTAAAGGTGAGAAGGGACATTCAGGTATGATCGGTCTGATTGGGCCTCCAGGAGAACAAGGAGAGAAGGGAGACAGAGGACTGCCAGGCCCCCAGGGATCCCATGGACCCAAGGGAGAAACGGTGAGGAAAGTCTAGTGAAGTCCTGCATACATCAAAATCTGCAGAACTTTCATTAGGGCCATGATACATGCGAACCTATCTCTGTTCAATACTACATTCCACAACACCACACATATTTTTAGATAGAGTGTGATGTTCACTAAATGTAAGCGTATATATTTTTCATGTCTTAATGTGTTGGATTTTAGGGTATGTCTGGTGGGACTGGACCTCTCGGCCCTGCCGGTCCTGCTGGTATGCCTGTGAGTATCGTTTTAATTGATTTCTTGATTTTGTAGACAAACTTGAGCTCTGAAGCAGCCAAATGATATTGTCTCAAAACATTGATTAAAGCTGAATGGATGTGATGTTTCTTACAGGGTCCAAGAGGTATCAAAGGAGCTAAAGGTGCCACTGTGAGTAATACTTGCAAAATACTTCCTTAAAGAATTATACTTAAAATGTAATGAATGAATATGAAAAGTAGGCTATACCATGAGCTATTTTACGTAATGGGTCACATTATACATAGTTAGAATTATACATAGGTCGCATTTTGTCATTTTACACTACAATTACACAAATTTTTTGTCTCTGTGGTACAGGGTGGAGCTGGTCCTAAGGGAGAGAAAGGTGTACAAGGTCCACCAGGACCACCTGTGAGTTTTATCCCTGTTAAACTATCTACAAAACCTGTTGCACAAGAATTCATTGGCAGTGAGATTGAATTCTGCTTCACTTCCTTTCACTTTAGGGTCCCCCTGGAGATGTCATCCAGCCGCTGCCCATCCAGATCCCCAAGAAGTCCAAGCGCTCCATTGATGCCAGTAAGATGCTCTTTGAGACTGATGCTGAGGCTGCCGACACCGTAGGCACAGCGTCCTTGACCGGTAGTGAAGGTATGGAGGAGATCTTTGGATCACTCAATTCCCTTCGCCAGGAGATCGAGAGCATGCGATTCCCGCTGGGAACGCAGGAAAGCCCGGCCCGCACCTGCCAGGACCTCCACCTCAGCCAACCAGACTTGAAAGACGGTATGATCGCCATGGTTACTGTGTGATTGACACATTCCATAACCAGTCGAAAGGTAGTTTGCATTCTATTCATTCTTATTCTCTAATTCAGGTGAGTACTGGATTGATCCAAATCAAGGCTGTGCCCGAGACTCTTTCAAGGTGTTCTGCAACTTCACTGCTGGTGGGGAGACTTGCTTGTATCCTAGCAAGGCGGTAGAAAATGTAAGACAAAAAACACTTTACATGTGTGTATATGTACAGTATAGTTGAGGTATAACCTGTCCATTATCAGTTTTATTGTAATCAGCATCAAAATGTTAGGTTAAAATGTATATGAATGTATAAGGGAAAGTGTATATTTTTGGTGCAGTGAGTGGTCACCATTTTAATGGTTTATTTAAATGATCCTATAGTGTGACAAATATAAACATACAAATATTCCATGTAGTTTCTCAATTAATGTAGTCATAAAAACAATGCACAATAAAATAATTATCAAAATGCAGTTTAAAATGGAGTACATACTATCACACCGCAGGACATGTCAGCTTCCCATATGTATGTTTACATCACGTTAAGACTAGTGGTTAACCAATACGGGTTTTTCAATGGCCGATGCCAATATCTAGAGAGCAGGATGGCCAAAATAAATCCAGATAAATACAATTTAACATAAGCAAATCAGAACAGAACACTTATTTTTTGCAATATTTACTCAAATTTGCATAAACTTGAAAATAAAAAACCTTGAAAACAGAAAGTGTTGACTATACATTTACAAATCTATTTGTTGATCTTGGAATTGACACAATGTAAAGTTGACACTTCAGTTAACCAACCAAGAAATCATGGTTATCAGCAGATGCCGATAATCGCAAAACGGTCAAATATCGGACAATTAATTGGCCTGGCCGATCTATCTATAATTAAAGCTGAAGTATGTAACTTTTTCTGTTAAAATACTTTCTCCTATCCAAGTTTAATATGCAGAGACAATTATTAGTCAGGTAAATAGTTTTGAAACTCTAAGCACTGTGTCTCTGTGGCACTATGAAAATTTCTCTGTTTGTTTTGAGCAACCCGCTTAGACCCGGACCAACAATGTTTCTCAGCCAATGGCATGAGTTGGGGGCAGGACTATCTCTTTGTTTGTCCAACGGGGGGGGGGTGGGGGGGGTCGGTCAAAAAAGCTGTTATGAAAACAAAGTTAATTTTTGCAATTCTATTTGGTGGCGCTAGTGTCGCAGAAATTACATCAGCTTTAAGTCATCATCTAAAATCTGGGCTGATCTGAATTTATCAGTTGCATTTAACTTGTTTTAAATTCTCTCATAGATAAAGATCAACTCTTGGCCAAAGGAGAAGCCTGGGTCTTGGTTCAGTCAGTTTGCTGAGGGCAGCAAGGTAAGTGTATCAGCCGAAGAACTCTTTCAAATTATTCCCTTTTTCCCTGTTTAATTTAAGTCAGCTAAAATGTATACATGAACCAAAAGCTCTGTTACAATTAAGGGCTGTTCACACAGAAAGCAACTGAAAGTCATTCATTTTCAATGAGAGTTGGCCATTTGAGGTGACATGAACGAAAGTGACCATCGCATATAAACAAAGTTGAGCTGAGTTTAACTTTATGCAAATACGCAACAAAGTAATGTGACAACTGCCAGTGGGAGTGCCAGTAGTGGAATATTGCAAATTTTAATTGCTGGTTGCTGTTTAAATGCTCTTTTAGACAAAAAAATAAATAAATACAATAATAATAAATCTGTGCTGCGCAAATGATCATTTTATCAATACATTGTGAGCCATGAAATAATATTTTATTTGTTATTTTAGCTTTCATATGTGGACTCAAGTGGAGAACCTGTGGGTGTAGTCCAGCTGGGCTTCTTGCGGTTGCTTAGCGTCCAGGCCCGGCAAAACCTAACCTACCACTGCCACCGTTCAGTGGCCTGGGCTGACCGCACTGCCGACAATGGCTACCAGAGGGCGCTGCACTTCCAGGCTGCAAATGAAGAGGAGCTCAGCTATGAGACTAGCCCATACATCAAAGACCTCGAAGATGGCTGCTCTGTAAGTTACCTCATTCAACTAATAAATGGGCAATATATATATATATATATATACACATATAGATATATAGATATATAGATATATATATGTGTGTGTGTGTGTGTGTGTGTGTGTGTGTGTGTGTGTGTGTGTGTGTGTGTGGGCAGGTTTATGTGGTTTACTTGGACTTTTTTTAGGTTATAAACTGGTAATTACAAGGGTATTATGCTATAAATGTGGTTTATGAGGACATTTCTAGTGTCCCCATAATTTAAATCACTTAAAAAACATACTAAACAATGTTTTTTTGAAAAAGTATAAATGCAGAAAGTTTTTTGTAAGCGTTAGGTTTCGGGGTAGGGTTAGGGGATATAATCTATAGTTTGTACAGTATAAAATAATTATGTCTATGGAGAGTCCTCATAATGATAGCTGCACCAACATGTGTGTGTGTGTGTGTGTGTGTGTGTGTGTGTGTGTGTGTGTGTGTGTGTGTGTGTTAAATAACTCTACTAGAAGAATTAATTACCACTAGTAATAACAAGATTTTGTTTAATATGCTGTCTACCCAGTTAGCACAACTACTGTATGTCATAAAAATATTTTCAAGTCGTGAAGAGGTTGTGATGATGTAATTACTGTGTTCTTCGTACAACAGATGTCTTTTTTTTTTACATGAAAAATGTAGCATTTGTTAATGTTGCAGAAACATTGCAAGCACTTTTTTTGTAATGAACAACATTATCTCATGTGCCCATGTTTTTAAAAACAGGACGTTTCACAAAGTTGCAATTTGGTCTGGTTATGTTTTCTTTGTAAAAATGTATTTAATATTTATTTAAAGTAGTTTTTATTCTACTTCAACAATGCCTTGTCAGCAACAAAAAAATGGGTAACACTTTATTCATTAGCATTACTTGACTACATTAGTTAACATGAACTAGTAAAAAACAATTCTTTTACAGGATTTATTAATTTTGTTTAATGTAAATTTCAACATATATTTTTTTATAATAAAGTTTGACCAATTATGAACAATGAAAAATGTATTTTCATGAATTAACCAACATTAATTAATAATGTAAAAAATGGAAATATAAAAACTTAATTGTTAGTTCATGATACTGAATGCATTTACTAATCTTAAAATAGAACTTTATTGCAATGTTAAAAAAAAAAAAAAACATTTACACATTTTATTTTGGTTCTATAAGAAGATATATTTGCAACTAAAATGTAATGATTCTCAAAGTCATAGGAAGGGGTGATTTAAATCTAAATATGTAAACTGCAAATTGTGTCTTTGTTTCATTGTTTATTTAGTTTTAGGTGTGTTTTCTAGTGTTTTAGAAACTGCAGTGTAACCTAACTGCAACCTAAATGCGATGTTGATAATGTTTGGTCTTGCTGGGTAGTTAGCGTTATACTTATAGCTACACTTTAAGCACAGTTTGTTCTTTATATTAAGGTATTTAATCCTTCCACTCAAATGTATCTTTCTTTTTCACTCCCTACAGTATCGTAAAGGTTTTGACAGGACAGTTCTGGAGGTGAACACACCACAGGTGGAGCAACTCCCTCTACTGGACATCAAGATCTCAGACTTTGGGGAGGACAATCAGAAATTTGGTTTTGAAGTGGGACCTGTCTGTTTCCTAGGATAAAAACACACACATGCTGAGGGCAAGGGGAATACAATCACAAATACAAAAGACACACACATTAAGCACACATACACACACTTAACCATGCACTTGACATAAGTACAACCATGTGCCAACACTAATAAAGACATTTGATGTTACGTTTAAGAGGTGGGACACATACATAAATTCATACATGCACACGTTGTTGTGAAACAAAATTGCACACACATGTACATGCCCAGGGAAAAACACTCCCAGTAATGGATGGACAACAGAGAAGAGAGCTCTGTCGAAGCGTTCTCGCAAGAGAGGAGAAAAGATATTGATGATTGTGGAGGTGTTTTCAGACGAGTAACAGAAGTGTGTTCGAGCAGATACGACTGGCATAAAGCGTCAGCTTCTGCAGAAAAGGCTTCAGTTCCAGCCCCCTCTCTCCTACATCTCCCCTCCTCACTGTTACTCTTCTGAGATGTTCCACTCTTCCTACCTCCATGCCTGATTGTTCCTTTTATAGTCCTGTGCAAGCTCCGCCCCCTTCCTACACTTCACTTCCTTACCATATATAGAAAAGAATCTGCAGGTACAAAACTTCAAACTGAGGAATGGATGAAAATTTCAATTACAAGGTGATTTAAGCCATTAAATGAAGAATAATAATAATAATAATAATAACCCTTTCGGTGCTGTAATAAAATCTTACTAGCAATGTAACTTACTGAATGACTGTTTCTTGGGCCAAATATATGCAATGAAAGCCATTAACAGTGTAAAGTTGTACTGAACTTGATATTGTTGTACATTTATTATAGATTGATGAAATCTGTGAGAATTTAGAATTCATGCCGTGAACATACTGCCATCTTACCAGTCCAGTATTTATGGTGAATAAAAGTTAAGCTGGTTATTGTTTCTCTACAGGAGCCATTAAATATTCAGCCTTTTAAAGATGAGGCACATGCAGATATATACACATTTGCATTTTTTCTGACAATCTTTCAAGTTTGTAAATGACAGAATGCACACTTTGTGCAATTCTGACCCACAGCATTCAGAATTTGTCAAACGTTGACCATTCGTGAGCACAGTGTTCAGGCTGGAATTGTGCATTAGAACCATTTGTACAGAAATAATGATATTGTATTGTATTTATTTTGTGAAACAAACAGGTGCTCACTAAAGAATGACCAAAACACTTGCAGTACAAAATAATGTGGTATTTCATTTGTAATTATTTACTGTAGATTTCTCATCAGTCTATTAAATATGTAAATTAAACTCTAGACAACAAGTCTGTCTTCTCCGTATGATGTATACTTGCTTGTGATCAATTATTGGTGATATCAAGTAGTTGCATTATTTCAAAGCAGTTCAGTTGCAACTAGAGGCTCAGGACAGTTTAGTGCAAGTGAAGATGACCAAAGACCAACATGTCTTTATTTTCAGTCTACAGTGGTGAAGGGACAGAGGAAAGAGAGGGAAGGAAACTGATTGTGGTTGGGAAATATGGTTTGCTAGTTTTTTATGTATATTGTTTTCTTTTTTTAAAACAAAGAGATGGAAATGAAAAGCTACAAAAATTATTTGTGAATTAAAAGTTGTTTGTGTGGGGTTTTTTTCACAAGGACAATACTGATAGCATTGTTTTTGTCAGTGAAAGACATTTTCTCTACAAAATATGGAAATATGGTGCTAAAACTTGTTTTGTAAGTACTTAAATTTGTTTCTGTAATATATATAATCTATTTAAAGAGCTGTTGGACTCCTTTGTTTTTCTTTACTCCAATTATTTCCAGTTAACTTGTCAATATTTTAAATCAAACATGTTTTTGTTAATATTTGGTCTGCCTGTTCATTTTTCTTTGCCAAATTCCCATTTTTCATCTTATTGTAATGGCTAACCAGTTACCCCAAAATGAAGATCTCCAACCCACAGCAGATGTCTTCTCAAGTCTCAGAGAACCAATGAGACAAACTGCATGAAATCTGGCCATTTTCCTCCAAACACCTTTCTAAAATTCTTAAACTATTAATAAATGGTCATGTTTCGCTCATAATTTTGTTTCAGTTCTGTTAGTTTGGGTTTTGAACTGTTACCTGTCTTACATTTTTGACAATGTTGTTTTGGTCTAGACTTTCCCATTAAACCACACATCAACGCATTTCCTCCTGTGTGAACTTAATTGTTTTTGGGTTACTTGGGTTGAGTGTAAAATAAATATTCACACTTCCAATTGTATAAATATATAATTTTAAGTTTAATTTGTTACATTTTGTACAAACAATATTTTTACAGCAATTAAAATTGAATTTTTACAAGGACAGTTATTTCACTTCCAACAATAAAGGCTCAATTTGGTGGCTTTCAACAGTAGATAGGAGTGTGTTGTCAGCCAATGAAAAGGTCACCTGTATCAATGAGAAAAGTTATTCAAATTAAAATTGGTAAAACAGGAGAACAGCCTATTTCTAAATGAAATCAAAAGCATTTCTTGTAGTTTTTCTGCTGAAGAATCTGTTCAATGCAAGATCAAGCTTTACCAGCAACATCAGTGCTGACTCCAATAATATATCGACTGTCATCAGATGCCAGAAATGCACATACATCAGCAACTTCTGCAGAGAGAAAGACGAAGAGGAGTAAGAGACAGAGAATATAGCTAAAAGAGAATTTGAAAACATAAACAATGACAAAATGTCTTAACATGCAGAATGCATAATACATAATACAAATAAGTAGTAATACAGATGTCAATCTAACATTATAAACAAATATATCAAAGGCATTTTCACAAGTCCATATTGTTTAAAAGGTTTCATATCATAATCATCAAAATCAGTTATTAAAACACTGTTTAGTATGGTACTCACTATTACAGATGTTGAGAATATGTCTTTCTCGTAAATAACATGTTAAAGTTAATATAACCTTAAATCCCAAAAGGTAAGATGTTTAATGAATTTACTGGGTTGTTTCAAATGTGTTCTACATGTTGAGTCAGAAGTCACAATGAGCTGTTTATGTAGAAATGTGTTTTATGTTATTTTTATTTTCAGCTTTCAAACGTTATCATAAAAATCAAACAATAAATGTTGCTTTAAAGCTTCTTAATGTGGTGAACAATGCTAGTCAATTCAAACGGATGTGCTGCATAGCGTTCTCTCTCCGTGAGTCTATAGAAGGTGCTTGCTACTTAAAAAAAGGTTAAGAGATAGATACATTTATTGTTAAGATTTACCAGTGTTGAAGTACTGAATTTGTTGTATTAGAAAATGCAACCTCATGAGAAGGCTAGTAAAATCAGACAATACCAAAGCTTGTCATTTTATTAAAAAAAAAAAATAATAATAATAATAATAACAATAATAATAATACATAATAATTAAAGACGTACTTAAGAAAATATTTGAGAAATTCTTAAGAATTTTTCAAGAATTGCACTTAGAAACATTCCCAAAAATGTATTTTAATTTATCCTAAGATCTTTCTTATTTTTTTCTAAAGAACATTTTTCGTAAATCTGGCCCCAGCTGTACAGGCAACACACCTCATCAAACCAACGAGCAGGAAGCAGAACCTTCCACAGACAACGTGCTTTTGAGCTCAGACAGAGAATGACAGCTGGACTGAGCAGATCAGTATGCAGAGTTCTCGACATGCTTTTTAAAGTTTCAAACTACGTTTAACTTGACACAGCTTGTGTGACTAGAGATGCTAAAAACTAGTGAGATGTGACACAACCAAAGTAAGACGTGTGATTATAGACCAACAATTAAAAATACAGCAGATAAAATTTGGCCAATAATAGGGTTATATTAAATTATATAGAAATAAAACAAACAATATTTTGACTTTTAAGCCACTTTTTGTATTGTTTAAATGCATTACTTGTCTGCTGCCATACTATACTGTATGTACAGTATATAATGTATTTGAATTATCTGAATTACAATATTTATTATACACTCACCGAGCACTTTATTAGGAACACCTGTACACCTACTTATTCATGCAATTATCTAATCAGCCAATCATGTGGCAGCAGAGCAATGCATAAAATCATGCATATACAGGTCAGGAGCTTCAGTTAATGTTCACATCAACCATC
Source organism: Myxocyprinus asiaticus (assembly GCF_019703515.2). NCBI lineage: Eukaryota > Metazoa > Chordata > Actinopteri > Cypriniformes > Catostomidae > Myxocyprinus > Myxocyprinus asiaticus. The sequence continues at coordinate 8,123,063 of NC_059373.1, read as the reverse complement.
AGAATGGGGAAAAAATGTGATTTGGACTGTGGCATGATTGTTGGTGCCAGATAGGCTGATTTGAGTATTTCTGTAACTGCTGATCTCCTGGAATTTACACGCACAACAGTCTCTAGAGCATGGCTAGTCAACTGCTGGCTGATTTTTGAAAAATCAGAGCGCTTTCTGCACACAACTCAGCGTTCAAAGGCGCGTCACAGCAATCAGCAGTGAGTTTAACAATGCTCAATGGAGCGTGCAACAGCATTCAGCCGTCATCAGTTGTCCAGACCGGAGTGTGTGTTTAAGCTTTTCTGGCGACAGTTTAGTTACACCGCTTCGCAAAACATGGATCGCGCATTTGATTGTCTTTTTCAATCAAATGCATTTACATAAATTGCTTAGCTGTGTGACGTGGTGTCAAATCTACAGATGTAAAAAATGATCACCGCAGTTGTCACAGACATGTCACTTGTCAGCACATATGTACACCTTAGGCAAAAAAACAAAAAAACAAAACAAATGAGCATTCCAAGAAAATGTGCTGAAAAGTTATTTTATTTACTATCCTCTAAGTGTCAAACGTGCAAGTCTCATTTGTTTAGGGACGGTAGTGCTTGTAAAAACAGTTATAACATGAAATTAAACCAGCAAACATCCTGATAATATTTGGTTGTATATACAGATATGAGTCAGCCTTCTCAATCACGAACAGCATCAGCACAGTTTGTTCCTCTTTTACCAATATTACCTGCACGAATATCTGACTCCTCCACTATTCACAATATTTGAAGGACTAATTTTTCTCTCACTGAATAGGATGATACTTTATAGAGAAAATGGAAGAATAGACATTTTATCTCTTTTTTCCAACATTTTTTATTAATTTTTAAGTAAACATGACATTTCTATATGGCCGCTGTTTACATTTGTGGGTTGATATTGTGACAGGGCTTTAGCAGATCTAAATGTTCCTCCTCAGTTTTCATAATTTGTGAACAATAATAATAAAATGTTAATATGATAATTATGTTTTGTTTTGTTTTTTTTCTTCCAAGTACAAGTTGGTCAAAACTTATTTGTTAGTTAAGAGTGTAAGTCATGTTCTTCAGCCAGATCTTATGAAGAAATGTATGGCCAGACCTTAAAAATGATAATTCAATATACCTGTGACTATTTTAATATAAATAAATGCACAGTATTATGGGTGCTTTTTAAGTAACATATTACTTGCGATGAAAGTGCTAGCTAAGATGAATACGGAAAAAATGTTGGCCCCCGCCAAGTTTTCATATGGATAATTTGGCCCCCGCAAGAAAGTAGCTGAAGAGCCCTACTCTAGGCTTTAGTCAGAATGGTGCCAAAATCAAAAAACATCCAGTGAGTGGCAGTTCCCAAATCCGAAAGAGATTAAATTAAATAATACAAAAAAATTACATTTTGAAAGTTTTTCTATTTAATATACAAATTGCCATCACACTGAGGCAGTTTGCAATTAAAACACTATATCAGCATTAGCGAACACTGACTCCACATGCCCTAAAGGAAAACATATATATGGCTGCAAAGTGTTTGGAAATTACAGGCCTTGTTACTGTGTGACGTCAGAGTAAAATGGTAACATACTTGCTCAGCTCTTTGGCTGCGGTCCCAGTGAGTCCCTCCACCCCTCCTTAAGAAGCTGAGTAGTTTGCTTGGCCGATATTCCCAACCTGAAGCCAAACAGTAACAAGAAACTTGAAAGGCCTGAAAATTTTAATGACTTTCGTAACCATCAGTGGTGGTTACTCTCACTGTAATAATTAAAATAATCTTTATGTGCCACTAAACAGTATTGCATGCAGTAAGTGGTTGACCTTGCCCACGATACTGCCCACAGTGATGATGGATCCCTTCGGAGCACCTGCCGAAACAGGAGCCTTGGAGACCACCTGAGTCATAAGAAAAGTTCCCTGAAAGAAAGAGTGAATAAACAGAGAGAAACACAGGAATAGAAAAGACAATTTAACATGCAATCTCTCCAACATCAGATAAAGCTTTTTTTTTTTCCCCTGTACATTCAAAAGCAAAAACATCCGCATGGCTCTATAGCTTATTCTATAGTTCTATATCATGGGTGTTTTTTGTCTTATGGCAATTATAATAAAATATAGTAACTTTCCGGAGAGTATTACCTTGAGGTTAACGTAAATGACTTTATCAAATCCTCCTCTTCCATTTTGAGAAGAAATTCATCTTGTGTGATCCCACACAGAGGGTGGTTGCAAGTAGTGACGCTGCAGGAACGGCAACAATAAGCAGATCGTGAATATCATATAATCATGAAATAATGAGAATTAATTATTTACATGTGCTTCACTTGACCAGAATTATTTGTCCCATCTGAGTTCAATATGAAAGCCTGAATTAAAGGGTTAGTTCACCCAAAAATTTAAATTCTCTCATCATTTACTCACCCTCATGCCATCCCAGATACATATGACTTTCTTTCTTCAGCAGAACACATTTGAAGAAAAATAGAAAAAATATCTCAGCTCAGTAGGTCCTTAAAATGAAAGTGGATTGTGATCAGACCTTTGTAACTCCAAAAATCACAGACAGTCAGCATAACCGTCATCCATATGACTCCAGTGGTTAAACTAATCTTAAGTCTTCTAAATAGATACAATCGCTTTTGGTGTGAAAAAGATCAATATTTAAGTACTTTTTAACTATAAAGCATCGCTAGTGGTCAGCAGCAGAATACGCATTCACGAGAGCGCTGAGTTCATGTGGCCTCTGCTGAAGAAAGTAAGTCATACACATGTGGGATTGCATGAGGGTGAGTACATTTTGAGAGAATTTACATTTTTGGGTCTTCACATTAGAGAACCTATCAAGAATAGTACAGATACATGTCTATCATACTTGAATACTTGTCACTAGTTTCTCCACACTGTACTTTGATGACACCTCCACCCATAAGTGCCATGTGCTCCTGACCTCTGTGGTCACGTGACAGGAGTTCCAGGGTCTGAATGGCCGATTCCTCATTCAGAAGCACCTTCAGTGGCAAATCTTTGACACACTGCCCTGCCAAAGCCACCTCTTGACACAAAAAGACTCAGTTAGGACACAGTCTGACCTCAGGTATGATAGATAAATAGATGTCTGATATTCAACATATTCCAGTAAATATTAATTTACCAACGTTAGTAGACAAAAAAAAAAAAAAAATTGTCCATAATGTTACAACGCAAATCAAAGTCTAATTTCTTGTTGGTGAAAAGGGTAAAATTATTTGTGTGTGTGTGTGTGTGTGTGTGTGTATTTAAGAATACTTTGAAATACAAAGACTTTAAACGAGTAGACTAGAGAGTTCTGCTAATATTACCCAGGTTACAGAGCTCTTTTGCTGTCTATAATGCATTTCGTTTTATTGACTTAAGTCTACCTAATCTAACAGGGGTGTTTTCGTGAGCACTGAATGGAAATGTGGCTGAATGACTTGTCAAACAAAGGTGTAAACTGTTGGTTTGAATGTTGCCACATCAGCAGTCATTGGGTCTGTCCTCTGCACTTCAGTAACTGTCTGGTTTGGTTCAGCTACGAAATCAGACATCAGAAGACTACAAAGGACAGTTCGGACTGCTGAGAGGATTATTGGTTGCCCCCCTTCAAGAACTATACACTTCCAGAGTGAGGAAAAAGGCTGGAAAAATCACTCTGGACCCCACTCACTCTGCCCAGTACCTTTTTCCCTCAGGCTATCCATCTCATGAACAGTTAAATTGCCCCATTGAGCAATAACTATGTGCAATACACAGTTTAGTCTTTTTTATATTTTATCTTCAACATTCAACCTCTTCGGCCATTTCATTCCTCTGAGAAAAAAAAAAAAAAAACATTTGCAATGTACATAACAGATTGTATTTGCACTGTACATAACAGATAACAGATTTGTATTAGATTTGCACTACGTATGTGTATAATTATTTTTTATTTTTTATTATTATCTATGTCATGCTGTTGTTTTGTATTGCTTTTGTATTGTTGTACACTGGAAGCTCCTGTGTAAAAATGAGGTCATCGTGTCACTAGTGTTAACCTCGATATGAGACGAGAAGAGTCAACAGTGCCATGTAGTACCAACTGTGTCCACTAGGTGCCACCAAAAGACAAATAATCAGGGTGGTGTTCCACTTCAATGACCTCTTGCCTTTGAAAGTCCAACCTTGGCTGCAAGGTCTCACGGCCCATCAACTTTGAAAAATAAAATGTTTTTATATGCTTAAATATGTGGCCCCCACAGCTTATACAATGCCCTGTGAGTGCTTCCTGTTTCAAATTAGAGTGGTTTCTAATGGAGTGGTGGTGGCGAAGTGGGTTAAAGCACAGAACTGGTAAGCAGAATATTGACCGTTCAATCCGCACAGCCACCACCATTGTGTCCTTGAGCAAGGCACTTAACTCCAGGTTGCCCTGGGGGGGGGTATTGTCCGTGTAATAATTGCACTGTAAATTGCTTTGTATAAAACCATCTGGAAGTAGAAGACCTTGTAAAATAACTTCCAAAATAGCTACCTTCATATTTGAATGCACTCCTCTTTTTTATGTGAAATCTTTGCTGATTTTGATAAAGTAAAATTAACAATAACATTTGTTTAACCTCCCTTCTGTATGCAGACTCATCGTCATCTCAGATGAGGCAGATGACAGTGGTGTCGTCTGCAAACTTCAGGAGCTTGACAGAGGGGTCCTTGGCGATGCAGTCATTGGTGTAGAGGGAGAAGAGTAGTGGAGAGAGCACACATCCCTGGGGGGCACCAGTGCTGATTGTACAGGTGCTGGAAGTGAGTTTTCCCTGACTCACAAGCTGCTGCCTGTCCATCAGAAAGCTGGTAATCCACTGACAGATAGACATGGGAACAGATAGTTGGTGTAATTTATTCTGGAGTATAGCTGGGATGATGGTGTTGAAAGCTGAACTGAAGTCCACAAAAAGGATCCTTGCATATGTCCCTGGTCCGTCCAGATGTTGCAGGATATGATGCAATCCCATGTTGACTGCATCATCCACAGACCTGTTTGCTCGATAAGCAAATTGAAGGGGATCTAGAAAGGGTCCGGTGATGTTCTTCAGGTGGGCCAACACCAGTCTTTCAAATGATTTCATGACCACAGACGTCAGGGCGACAGGTCTGTAGTCATTAAGTCCTGTGATTTTTGGTTTCTTTGGGACAGGAATAATGATTGAGCATTTGAAGCAGCATGGGACTTCACACTGCTCCAGTGATCTATTGAAGATCTGTGTGAAGATGCAGTCTATGGGATTTTTTGACACTTTGAAAAAGCTTAAATGATGCCTTCACAAGGCTTTTTGATGGATGAATAATAATGGTAGCCAAGCTGTAGACTCGTTCCGAACAGAATTTCCCAAAATATTGCCAAATGACCACATTTTTGAGCCCCACACCTTTCAGCCCTTCAAAGCTCTCACAATGGAGGGTAAAGTCTTTAAAGGAAATAGGGTGTAGGGATGATCACTTCTGAATGGAATGCAGCCCATTATTCAGATGAGTTAGAAAAGATATAGCAGCGCAAGACAGAACTGCCTGAAATCTTTGCCAAATTTCACCAAACCCTTACATAGATACTGTAGGAGCCTACTGTATTTGTAAAAATTCATTAATATTTAAAGAGTTTGATGAAATTAAAATATTACATAATTTATTATGGCTCCTTTTAAATATATGTATTTTGTATGCATCATTTGTAGTATTTACACTGAGTTTACATTATGTATAACAAACACTGAAATGGTACTGTCTCTTTAAGAACAGTGGCTGTTCAGCAGATGTGTTTCGGTTGAGCGGTTAATTTACCACATCTGTGCTGTGTGTTTGAATTAATCCAACTGTAAATAAGAGAACAGGAATTAAAAGAGACTTAAATAAATGAAAATCGATTGTGTAGATCTCAACTTTAAAAGATAATTGGACCGGGGGGGCCAAAATAAACAAATTGGCCCCGGGGCCCCTTGCTAGTCATAATCCGCCGCTGACCATGGCTGGTTTCTGGGGAAATAATGAGAACAATTAATTAGCCAACGTTCCCATGTGGCTGTTCGAGTAAATGCAATTCAAGTGTTTCTTATCTATAGCTTTTCCAACCCAAACTGATATCATTTTTCACCATTAGATATCGAATTTTTCCAAAATATGCATGTTTTACAGAGACAAAGTTTACAAACGTCTTTAATACTTTAAAAAAAAGCTTTTAGATCACTGACATGCCATTCTTATAAGTATAAATACACGCACATCTCCTAGATGTCTGTTCTTTTCATCTTTTGGAAAGCATCACAATCTAATTAACAGCTGCTAATCATTTTAAAATGATCAGATTTACAAATAATCTAAATCTCAAAGACATCTGCTGAATCTCTTATTGACATCCGAGAGGTCATTGATGTAGATGAGCGAACAAACTACAAAAATACATCTTCCAGATGTTAACACGCCAATCAAATAGATGTCTGGGTGATGTACGTGTGCTATCAGGTTGTATAAATATTGATTTATTTATTCATTATAATTTTTTTTTTTAGCTATCTGACACTATATGCTTTGCTCAGAACATCTTCCTAATTTCAAAAGATAGTTTGAGTCCTTAAAATAAAAAATAAATAAATCTATCTTTTCAAACTATGGAAACTAGGACCACATGCATATACTTATTTTGTTGTTACCCAGTTTTCAAGGCATGGTTTACTTTTCTACTGAAATTTTCAAACTTTGAATCCATAAATGTTTGAACGTTTCAATTTTATTCAGATCTATCCTTTACAGATTGTCCAATAGTAGAAAAACACAGTGACCAGTCATAATATCTACTACATTTTACCTTGAACATTTTTGTTTTTTAACCTAAAATTAAATATACATTTCTGAAATCATGAAAACAGCATAATTCAGTGCTTTAGATGTTTAATATGTTGTTTACCATTTCATTACTGTTTAATCAGCTGAATGGAACTGTTTAGCCATTTGTGCAAATGGTACAGATAATCATGAATATGTAAGTCAAGGTAAATCAATTAATTTTCAAACCTTTATTAAAATGAGGGATAACAGTATAGTGTATAACACAAAGGTAATATAACAGATTTACCCACTTAAATAAGCAGAACAGGATGGACATTACTACCACTTTAGTGGTTCAACCCTTAACACATCATAAAATAATTTCTATGCAAAAGGGCTCTCAGTTGAAAGGGAGGGATGTAAAACCTGCGGGAGACAAGAAAACCCTTCGTAACTTTCCTGGGTTTTTTCAAAATTTTTGAATTATTTTGAAGTTAGCAATAGAAAAAAGTTTACCTCTGTGCATTCTTTTGTAGTAGCAGTATGCAGAAAAAAGAGCCACAATATGGCGATAAGGAAAAAAGACCAACCCACCACTAGCTTTCTGGTGTCGAGAAGCCGAGTCTGTGCGTGGGGGTAAAAAAAGAAAGAGAATGAACAAGTGACTGACCAAACTGCAGAGAAATGGTATGGACCATGGCATGTAAACTGGTTTACACTTTAATTTATGGCTACATCTAAGAGGGGGAGCTAAGGGGCCACTGAGACCTCCGGTTCAATGAAGAGACAACCACTTGCCCACCCTAAAGATCAAAATGCACCCCCCCCCAATGATCGCATCTTAGTAACTGCCCTATAATCTCAATAAAGACATCTCCATTGCATGTTCATGTAAACGTCAAAGTTTGTAATATTTACAATATTTATAACTCAGCAGGGAGTTGAGTTTGAAAGGGTGTTAACGTTCACTGGATGACAGACACAGTCACATACATAATCTCACTTTATTTTGGGTTAATTAAAAAAACAATTAGTGGGGCATTAGCTTAACTTACTCCACTGCACAATGAGAGGTTTGGAAAGACTGCTGTGTTCCACTTGACAGTCCACTCTCACCCCTCTGTGAAACAACTGCTCCAGGTATGAATGGAACTGGGGGCTCCAGTCCCCATTATCCATGAATTCTGTTGAGGTCACCTCCTCACTGACCTTTGATCCATTTATTAGCCAAAGGAAATGAATGGCCTCGGGGTAGAAATTGTAAGCATGGCACACCAGCATGGTCAGCTGACGGTAGCGAGCTTTCTCATTGGAACGTACGGTAATGATGAGCGGCACTGTTGCAAAGACAATGAGATTAATGACTGGTGAATGTTAACCATCTTCCTCTCAAATTTATATAAAAAATATTGAATCTATGCAACAATGGCTCTTGGACCACCTCAGACTCGACCGACATCGATTTTTAAAGATAATCTCTGAATGGCCAATATCGGTCAATTAATCCGGATGGCCACTATTTCACACACTCATTGAATTTCATTACATCATTTCCAGTTCCTCATCTTAATAGCAGTATACATAAATTAAATAAAAATGCAGAAATTAATCACAAGAAGGGACTACATAATGTAGTGCACATCATAGATATGCAGTTTCCACCTGAACTAGCTTTGCAGTGTCTCCAGTTACGTAGGATTGACCTCTTCCAAGAACATCTTGAAAAGACCAATCACTTCTCAAGAACTTTAACAAATACCATGTATCTGTCACTTAGACAACTTTATTCATAAGCAACTCAAAAGGAAAGAGGAATACACAAGAATTTTATCACACAAGAGCCAGTATTAACAGTGCCACAATACTGAATATCAAGAAGAAATCGTAGTATAAAAGCTTAAAGCAAATGGTAGTATTCATCCACAGAGGAGAGATTTATAGAGTTTTGGAAGCAAAAATGGTTTTGGTCATGTTGGACTGGCCTTACATGCCAGTCCTGTCTTTCTATATCAGCCATTTTTAAACTAAACTCACCTTCTGTGATAAGACACAAGAAAACGCAAAGTGCAAAACACTAAGGCAAGCCCATAATCAAGTGTGAGAGTCATTGGTGTCCACATCTCCAAACTCCTCTCCCAGTGCTGTAGTATTGCAATTTGAGGACTGAGTTTGAAAATGCGTGTCTGATTAATGAAGGAAAAAATGAAGGCATTTCTTGACTGTGTTGTGGTTAATTCCTCATAACTGAATGAAGCACTGAACACTTTTAATTCTCTATATGGCTTGTGCGGGGGGTGGGCATTTTGGCTTGACTCAAACAAACCTTATTGTGAAAGGAAGTTAAAAGAGCAGCAGCAGAAGGTCATTATTTCACATACCATCACAAAAGTTAAGGAGCATTCAGGTCGAAACAACTAAACTACAGAACAGTTTGTAACCCAATTGACTGTTGTCTAAACTAATGCTGCCTTGACTAGCTAAACTTATTCCTGAACAAATGTGAACATCACAGCACTAACATTTCTGAACAAGGAAAGCATAAAACAGATGCTGATGACTTATTCTCTATTTAAATTGCTTAGCAAGTTTTGTTTTTTGTTGTGTTTTGTGTTATTGCTTACTGGGGCATCTAGTTAACTAGCAGTTTAATTTACTTTCTCACGTTGCACTTTGGCCTATAATGTTGAAAACCTGGCACGACAATGCCATTGATACCAAGAGTATGGCCAAGTTTGGAATGACATACTACCATATTACTCTTACTATTTTTTCCATAAATAATTATGGCAGAATTAGTAAGAGTAGTGTGGGGAGTATGCCATTCTGAATGCAGTCTATGTCTGGGCAGAACAAAAAGGCTAGTGCCACCTAGTTGCCTTAAATGTGTAAGACACATTTTAAATTAATTGGGTTTAAGCACATTTTATAAGCATTTTTACAGGTTAATGTAAAATATATACTAAATAATAGTTGTTTTAATACTTATGTAAATATAGACCACTAAAAATTCAGTATTTAAATACTATAGTACAACCTTTCATTCCACTTGATATGATGCATTCATACTCATTCCATTGTACAGAAATCTGCCAATTTTCTTAAGAAACACTCTGGCACAAGGCTGTTTAAGGACATCTCACCCTCTTTATTAACGTGGACTTTTTCAGATGAGAATTGTGGTCGCATGAAACGTGTTTTGCTGTTGCTGTCGTCTTTAAAAAAACAAAACTATAATCAGTGGTGGAAACAACCAGCAACAACACTAAAAAAAGATCTAAAGACAGGAGTAAACAAACAAGAAAAAAATGCAGGATACAGAAATTGGGTCATATTGACAGATGCAAGCTGCAAAATTGTTACATATTCACACATTTTGAAAAGAAAAAAAAACCTTTTTTTTGTGTAACAGCATGTTCTATGTTGTTTCTATATTACAGAAACTATATTTTCAATCTTGGATGTTCTGAATATGAGTGGTGGTTAATTTTGTTAACCCCATTGACTGTGCACCAGTTCTCTGGGCAAATAATTAATAAATGTGCAAAACAAACAAACATATTCACACCTAATTAAGCAGCTCTGTACCTCTTATATGCATCTACGACTTGTATTTTTTACCATGTGGTTACAGTCACATTCAATTTATGTGTACAGAGAAACAAACGTTCACATAGCCCAGCTGATTTCAAAGAGAATTTGTTTGTATTTAAAACAATAGAACTGTCAAAACCTATTAATTTGACCACATTGTTTCTGATCAGAATAAAGCAGGCAGGATGGAGAAGGGAAAGGAACTAAAGCCAATGGGTTGCCTACTGAACAGAGATGGGTGACGTAATTCCCTCTTCTCTTATCTTCTGGGTCAACAGATGCCATTTGAATAGGTGGAGCTCTGTTTTCACTAAAGCTTGGAAGGTTCATTCAAATGCAGAACCAACCTACAAAACATCCATGTATGCACAAGTGTGTGTAAATGCACCCTATGTGGTTTTCTAACCACTGGATTCAATGGCATACATACATACAGATCATACACTCGCTCATGCAAACAACAGTGACAGAATTTTATCCAAGCCTGTTGTTTTCTTTAAGACAAACAACAGGTCAAACAAAAAGAGGGTGAGGAAAGAAAAAAAAAAAAAAAAGATTCACACCAAAAAATTACATATATATTTTTATGTTTGTTTGTTTCCCTATCAGGGAATTCATTAAAATTCTTCTTTATAAAAGAAAATGAAAATAGATATTTACATAGCTTTGTACATATATACACACAAAGGATGGCCTAACAAAAATTTGTCCCAAATTAGACAATGATGCACTGGGCTGCTTTTCCACCAGCTTCTTCTCACATGTCTCTCTGTCCAATATTTCCCAGAAATTCTTAAATGTTCTCATTAACCCTCCCTCTGTTCACATCTAAGAGAGAAAAGCCTACTCTTCCTTTTCATCCCTTTGTTATTTGTAGTGCAGTGGTCCTATTCTGGTCTGGGATGGAGTGCGTGTTTTTAAGGTGAAAGCTCCATGTCTGTTCTTTCAAATCGCTCAGCCCGAGTCTGAATCACTGGTGTCAGAGGATGAGGAAGAGGATGAAGAGGAGTCTGAGCTGGAGCTGCTGGCACTGAGGCGAGAGGCCATGGCGTGAGGTTCCACCGTGGTGGGCTTCTCCGCTGTGTGAGAAAAAAAAAAAAAAAAAAGATATTAATACAGTTTGCCTCAATCAACCTGATTTTCAACTTGATCCCGATCACCATTGAATTCATGTGTGAACATGCAAGTCCATACCTTTGTTTTTCTGTGGTTTCTTGGCAGAGTTGAGTTGACCACTGACGTCCTGGAGTCTTCTCTCAAGTTCCCTCTTCTTCTCCAAGGTTAACTCCTCACGGGATTTACCTGCCACAGCTTTGGTTGCCACTAGAAAACACAAAAGGCACATTTCTATTAGAGGATGTGTCAGGATGGTTGATTAGTGACATTATTTTTTTTAGGGCTGACAATTTAACGTTCATTTTGTGCCATCAATTATATTAGAAATAACGAGTTACATTTTTTTTTAACATTAATTAATGCCCCTGATCCGTACGCAAATAAGGAATGTTCCTACCATCGGACCAATTTAAGCTTGACGTACGACCTTAATTTTTTTAAATTAATTTGTTGCAGTAGGGGGCAGTCAGCGCTCCAGCTTTACAGGCAACACACCTCGTCAAACCAACAAGAGACACAGACAGCACAGCCTTTCATATATGCGCGCTATTGTGCTCAAAGATGGCTGGCCAGAGCACAACAACGTTTCAAACTACGCTAAACTTGACCGAACATCCTAAAAAAAACATGCTTATGACTAAAATGCCGAATATTTTGACTTCAAAGCCACTTTTTGTATTGTCCTAATGCTTTACATGTCTGCTGCCACAATATGTATATGATGTAATGTTTTTGAATTATCTGAATATTATATATCATCTTAATAGTTTTTATTTTATTTTTTGTTATATACTAAATTATCTTTATTTGGAGCCCTTTCTCAGTAAATACGGACATGCAATTAATTGCAATTAATAATTAATTTAATAACAAATGTTAATCGATTGACAGCCTTAATTTTTTTATTCAATATTTTTTTGTCAGTGGGTATGAATTTAAACTGAATTGATGAATTGCAACATCTTGGAGTGAAGGTTTTAGCATGCTGACAATTAACTAATACACCGTGTCTACACTATAAGTGAGCTTTACCCATTATAATCAATATAAGGTTGCAGTAATTTAGCCTATTGTTCAGTACCTGTATGTTACCCTATTGAAGCACTGTGCTTAGTGTCCAAAAATCTCTAAAAGCCAAAGTATACTTCATTTTTTTGCTGCAATGTCGCTATGTCTCACGCAAAGTGTACGTGATGTAAATTTCAGCATCAGCACAGGGCGTGTGGACTGTCAGCATACAGACAGTCTGCATTTGGAGTTGACCATATTTCAGTCATGCCAACTCTCTGAAAGATTTAACATGTGAAAGTGGGTATGACATTTGGATATTGGTCTTGGTGGACTAGATCTGCTACGTTGCTGCTGCAAGTACAAAGACTTGCTACTGCTAGAAAAACATATATACGGAGTTAGCATGTGGAAATTCTGCTGCACAATGAGACAATGCAAGACATACTGCATCGAGCATGTTACATGCTGCTGCAGACATAAACAAACAATCCCTGTGTACCAGATCCAGGCAGATGGAAGCTGGGGTGGAGGTGGGTTTCAGAGAAAACTCACAGCACACTATAGAGAAACCAGCTTAACTGCAAATTTAAGCCATTTAAATAAACACAAGGAGAGAAATGCAAGATGATTGGCTACCTGATAACAATTCATAGAACCACTCAGCTTACGCCATGCAAGCCAATTGGCTTAATGTGTCACATGTGAGAGAGCCAGCTGGCTAACAGATAAGTCAAAGAACTATCAGCTTGACCACAGAGTTGCATGGCTGAACTTCGGTCATTAAAGAGCATCACAAAGTAGCTGAAGTGCGCATGCTTTGAACGCATCCATACAGCACACGGTCAAGAGTACACTTTGAAAGGCTAGACCACTCGACTATGTGCAAGAACGTAATGGCACTTCCTTAAGACTGCATAGTTGAGGAGTAGTTCAAAAATCCCACTTACTAGTTGAATTTGAAAAAATATGTAGTTTTGCACATCCACAATTTCTATATCACATGTCTAACTTCTAAATTAATAATTTTTTAACTGAACTTTTTATGGTATAACCAGTCGAAAAAATATGTTCTTCTATATTAAAGATTGACCAAAGACCCAAATTCAAAATTTAAATGGATGAAGAGAGTAGGTTAATTACGTTAACAAAAAGGTCATGTGAACTACCATATACATTATTTATTTGAATACATCCACTAAAACTAGAGCACACCAAATGAACTGGGCTTGCCCTCTCTACAAACTGCATCAATAGGTGCAAAGGTTAAATAATAAAACAAGTCACATGGGGAGTCAACAATGGGATGACTCTTGCTGGTGTCTTTACATAAGTGTGAGGAATAAAAGAACAGTGTTGTGTTTGTTTACAGTAAGGGTTAAAGGGCAAATGACTGTCTATCTGTGGCATGTAATGAATAAAACTGGGACAGGTGGGGCTACACTTTGCTTTATGGATTTAAACTCCCTTTTTCTAAGTAGGCTGACTTTACAAATCAACTGCTCAAATAGACAAAGGGACTGAACATTAAATCAAAATGTCCTTTTACCAAATAGTTTCCGTGGTTTCTTCCGTAAACACATCATAACGTAGCGCTCCAGCTCCCGCAGTGTTGATGGTTTGAGAGTCTCAAAGTCGATCTCGATCTCCTCTGGGTTGGTGTCACGTAGCGAGGGCTCTCGCGCTTGGATTATGTGGACTACGCGGCCCAGTTTCTCACCCGGCAGCTTGTTGATGTCCAGACTGAGCTGCCGTTTCTCATCGTAGCTCATTGGACTGGTCTCCTCCTCTTCCTCTGAGTCATAGTGGGGAGTAAGGCCACCGTGGCTCATGGGAAAAGAATTGAAGGTGGCGGCTTGAGATTTCTTTGAGGATCTGAGAGAAATGTAAGAGAATTTAGATACACTTAACGCAAACCAATGGTTTTGATCAATTTCACATTAAAATGAAGTAAACTTCGCACCGTGACAATCAGTAACTTAAATGCACAAATGTGTAAATTTATGGACCTCATTTAAAGATGCTGAATAATAAACTTCCATGACTTTCAGTTGTTCTTGATAGGGATTATTTTTTTAATTGATAGGGACTGTATTCATAAAGAACAATTTCTTGACAATATATCATAACTGCGCTTAACTAAAAAAAACTTATATAAATTTTCATGACTTTTCCCAGCCTGGAAATCACAATTTTAGAATTCCCTAACATTTCTAGGCTCCCAGTTGCTTGCAGAGTTGGAATGCCCAAATTCACATTCTTGCACCTTGAATAAATTTTTTTTTTTAAATATTTTGGATAATTTGATCCTGCTTTCAGCTACCAATAAGAGTATAGTACTCGCAGCTGTTTTACACATTTTACCATATTTAAAGAATTCCACTGATTTTTCCTCCAAAATAAACAGAAAAGGTCTGCAGATTCTGTCTGGGCCTGCATGTATGTGAAGACTTACTTGCTCTTGTTGCTCTTCTTATTGGAGCCCTTCTTGCCCTGAGTATAACCTGCCGATTTGCTGTTGCTCCGGCTCTTTGGTGTCTTGGAGAGTTTTGGCATTTTTGCCGGCCGTATGACCACCTCATCCTCCATCATACTCCTCCCTCGCTTATGTTTCTCTGGCTTCTTCTTTTTCTTTTTGTCTTTCTTCTTCTTAGGCTTGACGATGGGTGTGGATGACAGCACAGCCAGCTGCTCGTGCACCGCCCTCAACTGCAGACAAGCGAGTCAATGAGTTTCAAGGTGTCTATAAACCAACGGCCACGTACAAATACGCATCTGTCTTTGAGCTAATGAGCTGGTTTGGAAAGGTTCAGTTGCTACCTGTGTACACACCTGTTCCTGAAGCTGGGCCAGGCGATGCGCTCGCTCCTCCTCACTGTCGGAGCTTCGGCTGTTCTCGCTCTCACTCTCACTGCTCACATCACTCTCTGACGACGATGAGGAAGAGGAGGATGAGTGACCGCCCAGGCCGCTGCCCAGGGATGCAGGTGGGAGGGAGTCCAGGGGCTCATCGGGCATCTTGGCGAAGCTGAACTCAAAGACATCCTGAAATATATATAAAAAAATCCTTTTAATATACAATTTTGTATGTTTTTGTTTGTTTGTTTTTAAATGTATTTATGTCCACAGTCCTTTGTTTTTACATTATTGGCGATTGAAAACAAGTCTGTGAGGGATAGTTAAATACCATGGTGTTGATTGTTCAATTGATGGAGCATTAAAAACACATTTAAAAAAAATAAAATTACAGTGGATAAATCAGCCTCGTTTTGAATCGCGAATATTTTACAACAGACTACAGTGAAGATGTTCAAAGAAAGGGAAAGTGGCTGCACCTGTAATTTTCGGGCCATGGCCACCACATCATGGTCTGGGGGATTGTACTTGTAACAGTTTGAGAACATTAGCCTGATGTCAGCAGCAAACTGTAGTGCATCTCTGTACTCGCGATGCTCCACTTTCCTCTGTAGATAAAGACATGGAGATTATGACTGGTGATCAGGCACATAGTTTAATTTTTATTTAAACAGTGAAGTCCATTTAAGGTAAGTCAGTTCAATCTGTGGCCATCTCAATATGCAATTGGCATACAAGCACAGCTCCCATCTTTTTTTGGGGGAAAAGACCAAAATCTCAAAAAACATTTAGCAAGATTTCAAATTAACAATAAAATGTGATTAATAACATAATACATTTTGCTTCTTTAGCTCAAAGGTCCAGCTAGTGTACATTGTGCATAAAAAAAAATAAACAAATAACAAGTGAAGCCTCAAACAGGCGATTGGCTCTTTTAACTGTAAGGCGAGACGTTCATTTCTACTGCTACCAGACTGAATGTCGCAATTTCTCCCATTCGTTTCTTATTTATTTTTATACAATTGGTCCATTTTCTCCTTATACTGTTCCTGTATTGATGCAGGAACACTAAACATCTAATCTAATGTTCATATCCCTTATTAAAAAAAAAAGTGCATTTTAGACAATCTTAGACAAGCACCTTTATTGTGCTAAGATCCATTGGATACTTGATAATATCGTGATAGTCGTGCAGTCCCAATGACGAAGCGTCCACTGGCTTGTAAAAGGGCCAGGCATAGGCTGCATGCTTCTTTGACAGAAGCTCCTTCAGAATCCCGCTGCAGTATTTCAGCTGCTGACTAAGTTTCCCACGTCGCACCGGTTGATGTTGATGCTGGGAGTCGGGCAAGTCTTTCCGGGGTGGCTTGATGGGCCTGCCACTGCCTCCTCGTCTTGCCAGAACTTTGTCTCCAACCAGGCCTCCAACATGGCTCAGGCCAAGTGACAAGCTATGTTTGGGGTCCACCCCTAAAGCAGAAAGGGTGAGCGGGGAGTCACCGCTGCCAATGCCAAGATTAATGCCACCCATGCCCAAGGTGAGGGGCATGCCTGTGGTGGTGGGAGTAGTTGTGTCTGCCTTGCGCTTGACACCCTTTTTCTATAGAAAGTGAGGGAGAAAGGTGGAGAGAAATATTAATGAAAAGTTGATTTCACTAATGTGAAATGTGACTAGTGAAATTCACTAATGCTGAAAGCTAAATTGCAAAACACTTCTGAACAAACACACCCCAACCATGGTCAGGTGAACCCGAAACCAAACGAATACACATGGCTTCATGAAGACAGATTAGTCGTCTAGACAAACCTATCAACTAATTGATTTTAAAAATATGTAGTTTTGCACATCCCTAATTTTAACTAGCTGAACTGACAACTTGAGCATCATCACTGTATAAGTGGAATCATTGGGGAAACAGATGTTTCTTACCTTAGCAGTAGGTTGGGTAGGGAGTAGGCCCAGCAGAGCGGGGTTGCCGTGTGGAGTGGTAGGCATAGACTTGGCTAGAATTGTCAGGGGTGGGGTGGAGAGGAGAGAGTCTGGGGTGTCGGGAGTGGGAGGCGAGTAGATCGACTGGGACAAAGAGGATATAGCAGGGACCTGATGAGCTGTCATTCCACCTGGGGCTAAAAGCAAGATGGAAAAAAACTGTTCAAAGACAGTCAAACAGCAATTACACACAACACATCAATAGCTCCTCATACATGTATTGAGCTTCCTGTTTTCCAACCCATTCTTACTTAATCTGCAGCCTTTTTTGGGCTTTCCTGGTTTACCCCTTGGGGCAGGTGGTGGGATTTCTTCTTCGACTTGGGGCATCTGTGCCACCTTCTGCAGGAAAGCCTTCTCCAGAGACTGAGCCATCAGGACAATGTCATCTGTTGGCTTCAAACACACCACATATTTTCAGGCCACCTGGCAAGCTCACAGGGGTGGGCGTTATACCGGTATACATGATAAACCGGAAGAAATTTGGCAACCGGTATACATTTTGGATTATAGTCTGTATCGCAGCGTGCAAATCATTCTATTCATGTAACATGTACCCGGTACACATTCTGTCGGAGAAATGGAGGAAGACGGAGCGGTTTCAGTTGGGACTGAGAGAATGGAAGAAACAGGATTTTTCATGTAGGCTACTGACAATTTTTTGCCGGCCGCACAAGTGAAAATTCGGGCTGCCAAAGCAAATTCAATGACATTCATCTCACATTATAATGGACTACTTGCACAACTGCTACAGGCATTTCCTGTCACCGCATTCAGTGCGCCTACATGCAGAGATTTATTCATTGGAGGCAGATCATTTCTTTTTTTAGGGCTGTCAGTTGATTAAATCATCCAATCATATTTTTGACGCTAACATGACGCCTCATTTTTTATAATTAGCTGAAATTTGCCTCTAAATATATATATTTTTTTCCTTTCCAAATGTAGCTGAACTCAGCTCCTGAATAATAAATCAAACATGTATAAAATGCAGCAGTCTGTTCGTCTCATTAACATGCATTTCATTCATTAATGATATTTCATACCAGTTGAGATACAACGATTGCAAATGACTTTTCTTTGGATAAATGTCCCAGATGTTTTTATTTATAAATACATCAGCTGTTATCTTACTCAGACCAGGCTTTACAAACCACTCAGAACAGAATGAAACAGATGTATTATCAAATTAAATAAGTAAATAAATACGCACACTATAAATATATTTAACCACACTACATACAGGTGCATCTCAATAAATTAGAATGTCGTGGAAAAGTTCATTTATTTCAGTAATTCAACTCAAATTGTGAAACTCGTGTATTAAATAAATTCAATGCACACAGACTGAAGTAGTTTAAGTCTTTGGTTCTTTTAATTGTGATGATTTTGGCTCACATTTAACAAAAACCCACCAATTCACTATCTCAAAAAATTAGAATACATCATAAGACCAATAAAAAAAAAAAACATTTTTAGTGAATTGTTGGCCTTCTGGAAAGTATGTTCATTTACTGTACATGTACTCAATACTTGGTAGGGGCTCCTTTTGCTTTAATTACTGCCTCAATTCGGCATGGCATGGAGGTGATCAGTTTGTGGCACTGCTGAGGTGGTATGGAAGCCCAGGTTTCTTTGACAGTGGCCTTCAGCTCATCTGCATTTTTTGGTCTCTTGTTTCTCATTTTCCTCTTGACAATACCCCATAGATTCTCTATGGGGTTCAGGTCTGGTGAGTTTGCTGGCCAGTCAAGCACACCAACACCATGGTCATTTAACCAACTTTTGGTGCTTTTGGCAGTGTGGGCAGGTGCCAAATCCTGCTGGAAAATGAAATCAGTATCTTTAAAAAGCTGGTCAGCAGAAGGAAGCATGAAGTGCTCCAAGATTTCTTGGTAAACGGGTGCAGTGACTTTGGTTTTCAAAAAACACAATGAACCAACACCAGCAGATGACATTGCACCCCAAATCATCACAGACTGTGGAAACTTAACACTGGACTTCAAGCAGCTTGGGCTATGAGCTTCTCCACCCTTCCTCCAGACTCTAGGACCTTGGTTTCCAAATGAAATACAAAACTTGCTCTCATCTGAAAAGAGGACTTTGGACCACTGGGCAACAGTCCAGTTCTTCTTCTCCTTAGCCCAGGTAAGACACCTCTGACGTTGTCTGTGGTTCAGGAGTGGCTTAACAAGAGGAATACGACAACTGTAGCCAAATTCCTTGACATGTCTGTGTGTGGTGGCTCTTGATGCCTTGACCCCAGCCTCAGTCCATTCCTTGTGAAGTTCACCCAAATTCTTGAATCAATTTTGCTTGACAATCCTCATAAGGCTGCGGTTCTCTCGGTTGGTTGTGCATCTTTTTCTTCCACACTTTTTCCTTCCACTCAACTTTCTGTTAACATGCTTGGATACAGCACTCTGTGAACAGCCAGCTTCTTTGGCAATGAATGTTTGTGGCTTACCCTCCTTGTGAAGGGTGTCAATGATTGTCTTCTGGACAATTGTCAGATCAGCAGTCTTCCCCATGATTGTGTAGCCTAGTGAACCAAACTGAGAGACCATTTTGAAGGCTCAGGATACCTTTGCAGGTGTTTTGAGTTGATTAGCTGATTGGCATGTCACCATATTCTAATTTTTTGAGATAGTGAATTGGTGGGTTTTTGTTAAATGTGAGCCAAAATCATCACAATTAAAAGAACCAAAGACTTAAACTACTTCAGTCTGTGTGCATTGAATTTATTTAATACACGAGTTTCACAATTTGAGTTGAATTACTGAAATAAATGAACTTTTCCACGACATTCTAATTTATTGAGATGCACCTGTATATTTAATCCATTTCAAACGTTATTACTCATCTTTAGTAGCTCTTACTTATGCATTTGCATTTCAACATTTATCGATATACAGTAGGTATCAGTGAATCAGTGACAAAAACAAAAATTAAAACATACATTTAATTAAAACATGGTGATGCTCTCTCACACACATATGGAACATCAGTGACTGAATAATGTAGTTGTTTAATTTAAAGAGCGCAGCTGGTGCCGACACCAGTTGACTCATTCAACCTTTTGTCGTTTGCGTTTCGATCTGATCTGTGGTTAAATGTCTGCTACAGACCTCCGTAATTGGAGTTTATACCAGCCATTGCTTTCTCAGAGCGGCTCGGGCTGAATTAAAGCTGTGAAAACTGTTCTTCCACTGAAATTTGAAGACGCTATACACGGTAATGTTCAAAATATTTCTTCTTCAATCTCTGAAAAGATCCGTATTTTAAAATCCTTTTCGAAAACTCATTTTAAGTATCGTTTCAGGAACTAGGCAACTACGGCGCATGTAAACACATTTAACCGGAAACTAATGGGCCCATTAAATAAAAAAATCCAAAGATTTTATAAGGTATTATGATAATATATTCTCAAATATACGTAAAGTTTTAAAGATATTTTTATGTTTGTAATGTATAATGCTATGCTTCATGTTCATATTTTGTGTTAACCTATCACCAATAATAATAACAATAACAACAACAACAAATTAAATAAGCTTCTCATCTTTCTGTGTTTTACGTGATTGGCCATTATTACACTTCCGCTTTCGCATAGCTTAGTAGCGTACGGGTACGTTTACACGACAACGATGTACTAAAAACGGAAAAGTTTTTCCTTTGCGTTTCTGAAAAGTTTCGCGTACAGACGATAACGTTGTCAAAACTATCCTTCTTCACACGGATCCGCTAAAACGACTAAAAACGCTGTATTATGCAGGCCAGGCCAGTAGTTGGAGATGTCACTTTGTAAACAAACACTACGCGCCTGCGCACATAAGCATTCTTCCACAGAGCGGTGAATACAAACAATGAAGATGACGAAAGCATCGAGCAATTTTGTCTGGACAAAATCTTGAGCAGCACAAACACAGTCCTGTAGTGCGCCATTGCAGTTTTGAAGTACTCGCGCGCATGCCTATAGACTGAACACGTAATACGCGTGCGCATGACCTCAACGTTTTTGTATGTCTACACGGAGACGATGAGGGCATCGTTTTCAAAAACTTGCACTTTGAAACCCGTTTTCAAAAGTTTGCGTTTTCAGGCCCCAAAACACCGTTGTCGTGTAAACGGTTTCAATGGCAGTGCCCTCAGCGTGGAATTATTATGGCTTATTCTATGTACAATTAATCTCAAATACTTAATCTAAACAGACCTACCTCACCTTATAATCATTACTCATGGATAATGAAGTATAGAAAAACGGTGTCATGTTTTATTATTTTAAACAGGATGTACACTGGCAGCCAAAAGTTAGGAATAATGTATAGATTTTGCTCTTATGGAAAGAAATTGGTACTTTTATTCACCAAAGTGGCATTCAACTGATCACAATGTATAGTCAGGACATTAATAACGTGAAAAATTACTATTACAATTTGAAGAAAAAATTCTTAACTACTTCAAAGAGTTCTCAAAAAAATCCTCCATGTGCAGCAATGACATCTTTGCAGATCCTTGACATTCTAGCTGTCAGTTTGTCCAGATACTCAGGTGACATTTCACCCCACACTTCCTGTAGCACTTGCCATAGATGTGGCTGTCTTGTCGGGCACTTCTCACGCACCTTACAGTCTAGCTGATCCCACAAAAGCTCAAAAGCTCAATGGTGTTTAAGATCCATAACACTTTTCCAGTTTTCTGTTGTCCAATGTCTGTTTCTTTGCCCACTTTAACCTTTTTTCTT
Organism: Myxocyprinus asiaticus; assembly: GCF_019703515.2. NCBI lineage: Eukaryota > Metazoa > Chordata > Actinopteri > Cypriniformes > Catostomidae > Myxocyprinus > Myxocyprinus asiaticus. The sequence continues at coordinate 8,100,934 of NC_059373.1, read as the reverse complement.
TTTGTTGTCCTGTTTCAAAAGTGGCTTTTTCTTTGCAATTCTTCTCATAAGGCCGGCACCCCTGAGTCTTCTCTTTACTGTTGTACATGAAACTGGTGTTGAGCGGGTAGAATTCAATGAAGCTGTCAGCAGAGGACATGTGAGGTGTCTATTTCTCAAACTAGAGACTCTGATGTACTTATCCTCTTGTTTAGTTGTACATCTGGGCCTTCCACATCTCTTTCTGTCCTTGTTAGAGCCAGTTGTCCTTTGTCTTTGAAGACTGTAGTGTACACCTGTGTATGAAATCTTCAGTTTTTGGCAATTTCCAGCATTGTATAGCCTTCATTCCTCAAAACAATGATTGACTGATGAGTTTATAGAGAAAGCTGTTTCATTTTTGCCATTTTTTTTTTTTTTTACCTAATACTGACCGTAAGACGTGCCAGTCTATTGCATACTGTGGCAACTCAAAAACAAACACAAAGATATTAAGCTTCATTTAATGAGCCAAATGGCTTTCAACTGTGTTTGATATAATGGCAAGTGATTTTCTAGTACCAAATTAGCAATTTAGCATGAATACTCAAGGATAAGGTGTTGGAGTGATGGCTGCTGGAAATGGGGCCTGTCTAGATTTGATCAAAAATGACTTTTTACAAATAGTGATGGTGTTATTTTTTACATCAGTAATGTCCTGACTATACTTTGTGATCAGCTGAATGACACTTTGGTGAATAAAAGTACCCATTTCCTTCCAAAACAGCAAAATCTGTACATTATTCCAAACTTTTGGCTGCCAGTGTATGTGAGCAGGGAACACTTCACAGAGTACAAGTACGTTTTTTATTAGAGGAATGCAAGAAAATATATATATATATATATATATATATATATATATATATATATATATATATATATATATATATATATAAAAATTGAGTACATTTACACATTAAAGAGCATAATAGAGATCCATTTAAAAATGTTCAAATAAAGAAATGTTTCCATCCAAGAGTCCAATTACAGAAATTAACTGGTTAAATCGTTGTATATGTGGAATCAGGGCTGGAGCAAGATAATCTGGGCCCCCTGACTGAATATTGCTCTGGGGCCCTTTCCTATTAAAAACTACAGTTTAGAATTTTCTGTGGGGCCCCCTGTACCTTTGGGCCCCTAGAATCTTTACCACCTTTCACCCCACTAGCTACGGCCCTGTGTGGGGTTATATCCTCGTGGTCCGAGTACGATGATTGAAGCGTCCACTCATGAGTCGCGACCGAATGCAATGTAAATAAAACAGAGATGAAACTGTCCCAGTGTCTACAATTATATTATATTCACAAACGGGAGATGAGCATGCTGCAATAGTGAAAACAACGACATTAAAACACTTAAACGCTGTCTCTTCGGACTTGAGATGAGCACAATAATCATCTGGGAGTAAGCTGAACAGCGCATGCAGCTCCTTGTGATCTGGAAAAACTTGCCTAGCTCAGATATTATTACACATTAAAGTGCTAGATAACACATGAAGTGCTATGTTACTCCAAAGAAACGATTAAACGGCTTATGTTTACTGCCAAGTGCACCCAAGTTGGCTTAATTTATTTAGAAAAACTGCAATTGTCCATAGACAGATCGATGGGTGTATGTTTGGATACGCTAAGAAAATAAAAATACTAGTCAATATCAGACTGAAATGTGGCATAATGTGAAGTTTACCATTATGGTAAGGTTGATTTTAAAAAACAAATTTAGTTTTCTTATTACTCTATGTTGGTCAAGTTCCAAATAAAGAGAATTATATAAGAGGGAGTAGTCATTTAATTAAGTACTTTATTAAATGACAAGATTATTCAAAAATAGGCATTACAATATGGTTATGTAATATATAAACCATTTTTTTGTAAATTATATAAAAGGCTGGGTGAATAAACAAGACTGACCTTGTTGTAGATGTAGCAGTTGGTGAACATGGTGTTGAAATCCTGCATGCACTCGCCGGCACTGCAGTAATAATTGTTTTCCAGTCTTTTCTTGATGGTGCCCATGTCCATTGGCTGCTTAATGATTTTATAGTAGTCCTGAATTACATAAAAAGAGTCTTAAGCAGGGAAATATTATTTAATGGCATCTTTTAATGTTCATAAGGTGAAGTGATTCTGTTTTAAACACAACCCAATGTCTTCCATTGTTTGGACAAGCTGGTAGGCCCATCCTAAACTCAAGCTATTGTTTGAGTAAATTTTGTGTCAGGCCATGTCAAGGCTCAAACAAACAAACAAATTATGATTCCTTTTGGTGATGCTAGTGGCACAGAAATTACTTCATTTGGCCCCAAACAGTCCAACAACAAACTCACAGGAAGGTTGAGCTTGGCAGCATCCACCGGCTCATGGAAGGGCCAGGCAAAGTGATGCCTCCATAACGTCTTATGTAAAGCCTTCTGGAGGAACTGCAGCTGGTTGGTCATGCGGCCCTGTCGAGTGGGGTCCCGCACAGGTGGTTGGGAGGGTCCAGATTGAGGTGTCTGGAGTAGAGCAGGACCTTCAAAACCTTCGTACAGCAGCGATGGCTTCCGGATGCGCTTGCCAGGGCCGGAGATGGTCTGCTCCATCATTGTGAAACCCTGCATGCCATCGCCCCCACCCAAAGAGCTGCAGAGAACAAGAAAATGAGTGAGAAGGGTGAGGGAAGTCGTGTATGGGATTTGGCAGAGTAGAAAAGAGTGAATATTGGCAGACTTTAAAGGGAGGCAATAAAATATATTTTTAAATTAATTTCTTTAATACCTAAATAATTTTAAACTATAAAACTACAAAAACGGCAAAGTACTTATCACTACTATGGGTGAAAATCAAATAAAAAAAATTAAAAATAAAAAGTTTTATGAATGTAATTAATGTTAAATATGTATTAACTTATGCAGTCCTAAAATATTAAAACTAAATTTAAAATACTGAATAAAACATACTAAAATGGAAAAAAGGAAAGAAAACAATGGGGAGAAAAATGGATAAACTAACTTTATAGATTGAAAACTAACTTCAAACAAAAAGTGAACTGACAGGACAAACTGAAACAAAAACTGAAAAATTTAAAACAAATGATCCTGTCAGCAAGGAAGGACTTCTCTTATGACTAAACATGAACTACTCATCACATTTTAGCATGAAATGCAAAATGCATGTCTCAGACTTGTCATGACTCAGACCCTATTAAGTGTTTTGCTCATGAGCACCGTATGAAGACACAATTGCCCGATCAGCAGCTCGTCTGCCTGGGTGAGTTATGGCACATTCCAAACTGATGCGCCTCAGTTTAACTGGAAACTTGGGGTGTAGCCTGAAAAAGACCTATTAAGCTAGATTGGCCTTGCATACCAAACGGCATAAATGATGCCTTCGAGGGGCACTTCGAAGGGAGAACAATCATGAAAGCCATATTCTAAAGTTGTTCCAAACAGAATTTACAATAAAAATTACTTTCGAAAGTTTTTTTTTTTTTTTTTTAGCCCCACACTTGTCAGTCCTCCAAAGCTCCTACAGCTGATGATAAAGTCTTAGAAGGGAATAGGGCATAGGGATGATCATTTCTGAATGAAACACGCCCCAGGTCATGCTTACATGTTTGTGTGATCAGACAGCGAGTAAGCCGTCTTCAAGTCAAATAGTTGGAATTATAAATAAATCACTACATCAGTCCTTTGTGTAATTTTACTCATGATTCCCCCTAAAATAAGTTTTTGAACAGGATGTAAATGTAATATGCTTATTTTAAAATGGGAAAATTACCCACATATAAAGTCTAGCCTTTAACACACTTTAACCTACTGGTCTGAATATTTGAAGGCTTCAGTCATCAGTATAGATCAGGACTCAATGTCAAACCGTTATTTTGAGAATTGTGTTGTGATCATTTTACTTCTAAAACAACCGTTCTTGATCATTGTAGTTCTATGATCATCATTACAATTCTAAACCTCTTTTAAAAAAAAAAAAAAAAAAAAAATCATTTTGATAAACAGAATGTAATTCCAAAAGCGCCTTTCACAGATTTTTAGTATGTTGTAGAATATTGCAAAGTTTACTTCCTAAATGACAGTAAAGAACACCTCCCTAAGACTTACCTTCAGTGGTCTATCCTATGCCCCGAGCCCTTTCCATTTTGCTTTCTAGCTATCGTTCATAGACACTGAAAAATCAAGTTCCAGTCACAATTCATCTCGCTGTGCACATTTGGGACCTCACAGATGATGCTGCAATACTTGTAAAACTATTGCCATATTTACAGTACTGTGCAAAAGTCTTAGGCACATAAGATACTTCACAAAAACAGTTGTCTTAAGATGGTTTATATTTTCAGCTTTAGTGTCTCAATAGGAAATATACATTTTAGACTCAAACACTTCTTTTGCAAATAGAAGAACAGAGAGCCCTGCAACAGATGGCATGGTCCCCACAGAGCCCCTCCCCCACTGAATATTGAGTCAGTCTGGGATTACATGAAGAGACAGAAGCAACTGAGACAGCATAAATAGATGGAGAATTTGCCACAGTTCTCTAAGAATCTTGGAACATCCTATCTGCCAACAACCAAGAAAAACTGAGTCCAGGTGTACCTAGGAGAATTGGTACTGTTTTGAAGGCAACGGTGGTCACACCAAATATTAATTTAGCTTTTTTATGTTTACTGGACTTTGTATGATGTTAATTGATAAATGAAAACTATGTCATTATTTTTGAAGACATCCTCACTATGCAACATTGTCACAAGTGCTTAAAACTTTTGCACAGTATACATGTCATTAATAATATTATATTATTATTATACAGCAGCAGGCATTCACTAGTCTCTGCTGGTGGATGTTCACTTTTGCTGTAGAATGTTGCTCTCCTGACTTCCAGCGAGTTTCTGTCAGTGAAGGGTGAAATACCTGCACCAGTATGCATGGAGTATAATTACACAATACAGGAGAACATTGTCATGCTGTTTTTAAGGTTTACAGAACTTTGAAAACTTACGTGATGGAGCTACACAAATCTCAAAATGCATATTTCAATTAATAAATCTCAAGTCAATTAAAAATTAATCATAACGTTGTAAGGTTTAAGAATTTTACTTATACACAATATAATCTAGTACTGAATGATACAAGGTCACAAACAGTTCACATTGAAAACGTTTTTATTTTCATAAATGTAAAATTGATACACGTTTGAAAAGAAAAATAAATAAAAAAGATCTTAAGAACGTAAAATTAAATATTTCCTATAGACTCCCTGTCTATAATGGGGGTTACTCTAGTCTACTGCATGCTGGCTGGGGGCAGAAGGCTGGGTTCATGGCTACTCAGGTTACTAAGCAACCAGAAGGCGACAATCCCACAAATTATTCATTGTGCCATTATATTTCCCAAATCAATGGCACTAAAAAGCCGCCCTGATCTGATCACATAGAAGCTAACGCGCAGACAGAGCTGAGGCCTTTGACGCGTGTTGACAAAGCCCACGTGGTACGAGATGGAAGCTCATGACGTAACATGCGTTTCAGACAAAACTACATTGATCCAAAACATTGTATAAAATCGTCGACTCTAACCACCAAGCAAGCCAAAAATATCCACACTTATAAAATAAACGGGGTGGAAAACTTGCAGAGATATCTGATCGCGAAATACAACAGTTAACGTCGCTAAGGGTGAGTTTAATTCGCTATTTCGGCTCTAGAACTAACTCTTTAATACCATATCGATCCTAACATGCCTTTACATTGCGCCAGGCAGACAAGTCACTGCAGATCAAATTCACAGCCACATGGTAACTTTAACCTACTTCAGTTCAAAATAAACACTGGTTACATCACAGAATACAGGGTGCACCTTTGCGAGTCTTCATATCCCCACAAAGCAAATACCAGATAACATGTCAACAGTCTCTATGGTCATTAGAATAATCAGACACCTTACCCTGCTATGCTGACGTTAGTACCGCATTCATACTGTACACAGTGAGGGCTAGAGTTCAAACAAACACAAATAGGGGGGAACTGCGATTATGCTCAAACCTTACAGCTTGAACACTGGTCAAATTAACGTGATTAAACACGTCTTTCTGTGAGAACGAGAATGCGCCTGCGCAGTGCACGCGGCCAGATGTTAAAAGTAGTACTTCAAAAACTTCGCGAACTGTCGACGTAAAGTGTCCTCATCTAAATGCCAAATAAAGCCAGTGCCGTCTGAAAATTACGGTATTTCACTCGATGTTATTGCGGCAGGTCGCAACTGAGTAAAACAAAATTATTCCGAAAGATGCAGACTTTTGACAATATCCCAACAACATTTTCCTTCACAGAATAAGTATAATGTCATTTGCTCCAACCGGTACCTGTCAAAGGGCGGGCAGAATGCCGTCTCCATCGGGATGGATCCGGATTCAGTTTCTAAACCGGTTTCGTTCGAACGTCCGAGTTTCGCGGCTTGTTCTGACCTCCTTTATCCTCCAGCTAAGATCTACAATGAAATGGCAACGTTGTGGCTCCGCCCGACTATTTATAAACCCGACGAAGACTCCATTGGCTGATGTAACGCTAAATGTACACGCCCACACGTATTCTACAGGCCACCCTATCTGCCAGTCACATAGGCCACGCCTTCACATCGTTTCTGAGCACGATTTGAGGATTTCCAGCAGACTATTTCGCACAAAAACGTAAAAGCATGACCGCCACTAAAGCAAAGAGACCAGCGTTTAACAAAAACAGTATCGTTAATACTTTTAAACACTCAAGAATATGGTTACGTTCTCAGAGGTTTCTGTTACGTCAACTCAAGTCTAACGGACTTCAGTGATTGGTCCCTCAAAACTAAGGAGCGATCATCCGTGGCAAGTTGGAAGCACGTCATTGGTCAACCCGGTTAGTCACGTGTATCAGACAAACGCAGAGATCTCGCTTCACAAACTGTTCCTCTAAAACGGTATAAAACTACACACAAAATATCAATTAAACTTAACGTATAAAAGGCAAGTTTGTTATATTGCTACGACCCAAAAATAAAAACTGTGAAAAAGCAGTATTTTTCCGTATCTAAAACTTTGTACTAAAAAAAAAAAAAGCAGCGTTGAAGATTAAATATAGCACACTCAGACCCAATATTAAGACAAAAGTTTCAACTCAACGCCCTTCTCCATGCTCTCTCTCTCGGTTCAACATGGCCTACAAGGAGTGTCCTCCATGAAATGACGCAGCAATGTTGAAGTTTTGAAGAGACGCCTAGCAGTGGTTTAAAAACATAATTTAGCGCTGAAATGCATGCCAAAACGACGCTAGGCATTAATTGAACTATCGCAATTATATTCAGTATTTACAAAGAAGTAAAAAATACTACTACCTATTAGGCCGCAGCCTAATATGTTTTAGGCTGCGGCCTAAAACATTATGTTTTTCTCCAATACTTAATTGCAACTATAATAACTCAACCTTTTTTAAATAATGCGTGTAATTAAAGTAGAAGACGTCTGAACTACATAAATACATAAAACGCCTTCATTAGATCAGATATTATTAATAAATGGTATTTGCCTGGATATAAATATCCTGACACAACAAACTATTTTTAAGTTATCTTCAAATTAAAAGTAGCACAACAGATTTTTGGTAAATGTGCTGCACCCATCCCATCCCCCACTACCAAGGTTACACATCCGAAACAATGTCATAGAATGTGGGAAACCAAAAACCGACCGAATTCCATATTATCTATGCATTAATTAAATTAGAACGCCTAACTAAATACATTTAGCAATGTTTCACAATTAAAGCATTTTGTTTTCTAATAATAATAATAAAAATAAAAAAATCTGTTTACATATATACCTCTAGCCAGATTAAGTGAATTGAAAATAAAATGGAAAAAAAAAGACGTCGAATTCCTCATTGTTGGGGGAAAAAATCCGGATTTTCTTCTTGTCTTCGGCCACGTTTCTTTATTCAACACATTTCCCTCAAACATGTCCGACCTTCTTCTTGCCCATTCAGGGAAAGTCATGTGATCTCGGTTTAAGGAGGAAATAAATAACACGTCTTTCTTTTTAAAGAGTATGCACCTAGAACGTCCTCTAGTTAATAAAGATATGATGCATTTAAAATCCATAAGATGTAAACGAATACTTTAGTCAATAACGTTGATAAATCCCGAACAAAGAATAGATGGCTAACATTGCCGCGCCATGATTGGATGGCACTGATCACGTGTTCCGCAAAGCACCGCGCCATCGTAAAAAATAAACCTGATTATCGTCACCGAGATTATCTTCTGGAATAATCCAATTTCGTCCGTGTGAGCGTTCAAAATGGTTTCAATATTGGAATTCGGTTATGTAAAAGGCGTTGCAAAATGTTTGTTAGGAGCGCAAGTAATCCGCGTAATCAACAGCTTTCATCTCCAGTGAAAATAGCTTCTCTGCGCATGAGCAGTTTCATTTGCCGCCCTTCCCCCCCGAAACCGCACACAGTTGGTGTGGCAATGTCAACTAATATTGGAAACGTGTTTGTCTGCGACTAATTGTTTTTCACTGATTAACCCTTGTGTGACCTTAGGGACATTTTTGTCTTTTTAATTTGTGTTTTTTTCGATCATTTTTTTCTGTGTTAATGCCAACGGTATAAATTTGGCCAAAGGTGTATATTTTTGGAGGAATTTTGATATTTCAACCTCAGTTCCTAAAATACACCTATCATCAGGGTTGGGGAGTAACCGAATACATGTAATGAGATTATGTATTTAAAATACTAAATATTAGTAACTGTATTCCACTACGTTTACAAATTAAATTGTCGGTAATCAGAATACAGTTACATTCAAAAAAGTAGTTTGATTACTGAAGAGATTACTTTGTTTTTATCGTCATTTTTTTCATTTAATATTTAGTCTATTCAGTTGGAAAACATTTATACATATAAATGATGCGATCAGAGGAGCTTTTAAACAGCGGTGAAACACTTTATTATGATTTGTTTAATTCATAGGAGCGCTTTCACCTTGTTGTAAGCGAAAAGGTGGATATGACGTCACTGAGGAACTTTCCCTTGGGAGCTTAATAGAGGAGCTACATAATGTTTCTACAGCTTAACAAAAAACAGTTAGAAACACTTTGAAGGATGAAACATAAATCCAATAAATACACAATGACATGCCTGTCAATGTTTTTTATGCAGTTGTAGACTTTCACATCATATAGAAATCTACAAATAATATATATAATAATTCTATGAACAGAATCCACTTACGATCAGAAAAGGATGTTGTTGTGTACGTGCTATAAGGTTTTGGAGTTCGGAGCAGCAAAAATAGTTAACTGTGTAAATTGTCATGTTAACATTTAGTTTTAAGCTAAAATGCTAATTCTTGCCTTTACATGCATCTGTTACCAGACGGCAGACGCAATTATATTTTATAATGAATTCTATGAAGAAAATGCACATTGGAGCATATCTTTTTGTTGGAAGACCTTTGATATTAAGGCAAAGATCTTATTCTTAAAGAATACAAATATTATTGTCTTGTAAAAATATCCTTAAAACAAGATACATTTAATTGAGTAGAAATACTGCATAAGATATTTAAGCTTTTTTTTTCAGGGAATATATTTGTTTTACAGTGAAGTGTATTTTCTTACTTTATTTAATTGTTTATAGTCAAAACAAGTGAAAACATCTGCCAGTGCTGAAGAAGTAATCCAAAATATTTAGATTACATTACTTACCTTGAGTAATCTAACAGAATACGTTACAAATGTCATTTTACAGCATGTATTCTGTAATCTATAGCGGAATAGTTTTTAAAAGTAGCCCTCCCAACCCTGTCTATAACACTGTGTACACTAGTAACACTCAGGACCTTAAGGACAAAAATGTCCCCATTGAAATTCATTAATACTGCAATATTTGATCCCAGTGCAATTAAAGCATAAAATCATGAATTCTATGATATTATGCTTTCATTCCAGAGCCCTGGCTTCAAAATGTAAATTTTTTATATTTCCCACCAGATGGCACCATTTTCTCATGATTAGCCTATGGAGCAATTACATGCTTTTTTCCTATTTTCTGTTTGCTGTATAATAGAGCACTGCAAGCCAATTGAATAAATGATGCAGCTAAAATTGTGTGGGTGTGTTGGTATGGATGTCAGATTGTGTTTTGTATGTGTGTTTTGAATGTGTGTCTGTGTGTGTAAAAAAACAACAGTGACATTATGTAAACAAACTAAAATCCTGAAAATGAATGAATATTTTGTAGTTATGATCAGAACTGATGTTGGTTAAAAAAAATTTTACTAATTGAAAGTGGAAAATAATATCAATATATAATATTATGGCAGTTTTTTTGACGCAGACATTTTTAAATTGACGCACAAGGGTTAAAGAGGAAGAAGAAAAGCCATATTGGAATCAGGAATACATTTAGTTAGATATGCATTTTAGCGTATGTCTCATCAGGTCCAAACCAAAGTAAATATCAGTGAATTGATTGCAATTAAAGAAGTAGGGCAGAATGGACAGTCAGTCTGTCATAATACATGGGGGGGGGGGGGGGGTGTTGGGGGTTTTATCCATATTTATAGGAATATTAAGAAAAGGAGGGACAAGTCCAAATTAATTGTGCTTATCAACATGATGCCATGGATAAGATCAATTGATCTTAACTTGTAATGAACCAGGAATATTCGTTTAATTTAATATATTTTAATTTGGCAGTCATAATTATACAAAAATATATGACCACAGAATTGACCAATCAGAATCAAGCATACCAGTCAAAGCAAGCAAATTGCTTTGCATCAACTTCCTTTTAACAGACACATTTTAAAATGAACATATTGAGAGGACTATTTTACCATCCTAGATGTTATGATTCTAAAAACCTTTAGTTTCCACCAAAAGCTACCAAAAAAAAAAAAAAAAAAAACACATTTATATTTGCTTCAACCATTTAACCGTCTTAGTTAGCTATGTAACTGGGTTGTACCTCAAGCCAATAATGTTTGTTAGAAATGCAAGACAAATGGGAAAGATCAAGGTGGACATGGCTGTCACTCATCATGTCTCCCACTAACCCAGTCTGACTCAGCGTCACAAGGCAATATGGCCAGCAGGGAAAACAGTTGCTATGGGGCTCCATCTTAAACTTTTTAATTTGATCTAATAGCTGTCTGTTCTTGGTAACAGACATAGTAGGTTGAAGGAAAGCATCTTGTGCAGTGTAATAGTTGATGGTAGGTTTTAGGTTGGGAGGCCTTTTCACTGGTTTGCACATCTTGTGTTTGTTTTGCAGGGAGGGCTGTGTTCTGTCCTTCTCAGTTAAGAGGATCTCATTGTATATAGTGCATTTGCTTTTCAGTGGGCACACTGTCATCGCAGTTCTTCATCATCAGACATGCTGGTCAAAGGCTGAACAATTAACCCTATGAAGGTGCTTCTGTTTTATTTAAAATTGTTACACCTAATCTTAATTCATCTTATGATTTCATCAGAACCCACTGGACAACTTGGAATATGGAGGAATTAACTTTTATGTTAGGTATTTCATATATATAAATAAAAAGCCTTGTTATTTAAGAATGATTTGAACAGCAGAATAAAAAGAAATGTTCTGGGTTCAATACATGTTAAGCTCAATCAACAACATTTGTGGCATAATATTGATTATCACTAAAATGTATTTAGACTCATCCCTCCTTTTCTTAAAAAAAAGATACGAAAAATGTGAAGTTTCAGTGAGACACAAACAATGGAAGTGAATGGGGCCAATGTTTGGGGGGTTTAAAAGCAGAAAGATGAGGCTTATAATTTTAGAAAAGTATTAATTCTTCTGTTAAAACTTGTGTATTATTTGAATCATTGTTTCTACAGTCATTTCAGGGTTTTAGGGTTTATGTGTTACGTCGTCATGGCAACAAAGTTGTAAAATTGGATATAACTTTACACAGAAAAGGTTAGTAAGCGATTTTTATCCCACTAAAATCATGTTAACTCACATAATGTTTAAGTCTTGTGGCTATACTTTTTGAAACTGTGAGTATTTTAACATTTACAGGTTGGCCCCATTCACTTCCATTATAAGTGCCTCACTGTAACCCAGATTTATATATTTTTTTAAGAAAATGAGAGAAGAGTCAAAATTAATTTTGTGGTAATCAATATTATGCCACAAATGCTGTAGAATGAGCTTAACTTGTATTTAACCCGGAATATTACTTTAAAGGTGCATTCTTTAATGTTTTATTTTTCACATTGCACTGGCCGATATTCTTGGACTTACTGGCATCTAGTGGTTGATGAAGCAAAATACAAAAGCAAAAGTTTGCAGAAATCGTTGCCATTGTAGTGAAGCTCTATTCGCTGGCACATTTTCATCCAATGAAAAATGTACTTTGCAACCGAAAGTGTCCAATAACAAGTGAGTTTCAGAGTTAAAGTGAGTGGTATTTGGCTGGTCATGTGATCTCAATATGTCGGCCTCCATGAGGCGACCTACTCCATTTAGAGCCACTTTTATTAGGCTAAGTCTTTATCTCATGTGACTCAGTGAGTGTATATGATTTATAAAAATTTCAAAAATACTATAAATTTATTTCTGTAAACATTTAATAAGGAAAATATACTGAATGCACTTTAAAATAATGTTCAACAGCATTATATGGAATATGTGTACACACACAAAAGCAGCCTTGTTAGTAACTTGGCGTGTCTGACACTACTGTGATGATTGCCATGGGACTAGACGTCCATTCTTGATGTCTTACATATCTTTTCTGGGGGGCTGTTCTTATAATAGGGAAACTATTAAAAGTGATTCTCACAACCATTTGCACTTCTCTTCTGAAACCAGGCACAATGAAATACCCCAATGGCTTAAACTGCAAAGGTGTGAAGGGTTGCTATGCATCCCAGTTGTTACATCCACCAAAAACCTATTTGCAAATGAATGTGGAAATGAAGTTAAATCAGTGCCAGTAGTTAATTTTGTTAAAGGATCATATTTGCACCCTAGAATTTATTTTCAGGATCATTTTTACCTTGATGAGGGCATATTTTATAACCATAAAAACATGTCACCAACTTATGTCATTATTCAGTTGAATACATTTAAATTTATTCTCAGTCTGGATAATTACCAAAAAATCAGAAACTTCTAATTCAACCACACTAAACGTAATTTTTTTTTTTCATGTCTGATGTATAAGTCCATGATTACTGTCATATCGACCAGCACAAAATCCTTTTTTTTTTTTTTTTATGGAAATCACCTTGAGATGTCATGATTGAAGAGAAAAGTTAGCTTTTGGTCTGTCTTGACCAAGACATGAAGTGATGTGCAGTATTTTAAGACTGAATGATGAAATGTGTTTGTAAAAAAACTGTTTTATTTTCAAATAAAAACAAGTCTGGTATTTGAGATATTAGCTGAATATGAATACTGTTCTTTCCTAGTGTGTAGATAACATAGTGTCAAGTAATCCTTTATATAATATATGTTCCAAAATGTCTTCAGATGTTTTGCTGTAACTCCGAAAGGCAAGCACAACAACAATTCAAGCAATGTTCATGCTAATACATGATGAATCAACCATAAGCTGTCCAATGCTAACTGTGATGGTAACCCAACAAGCATTTTTAAATAATTCTATTATTATTAAATTGTGCAAATTAATACTGCAGTTACAGTAGTGGGTAGTAGCAGATATTATTAATGTCTAACTTAGTAATGAATGCATGTGGGCAGTGATTCACAGAGAACAGGAAAACTAGTCTTTCTGTTTGCAAAGAGTCTTTCTGGTTGATCAAGAAAAATATATTACTAGGTAGTTTTTAGTTGTTCTACTTCAGTAAAACTATGATGATGATGGACAAACTAGTAAAATGGCAACAAAAATATAAGATTTTATTATGTTTAGAACAGTGACATCTAGTGCAGGAAGTAAACTAGCAGGGTAAACTTCGCCGCTGGCGTAAAGGTAAGTGGGAGATCATGACAAATGTAATATCTAAGTTTTATATAATCAAAATCAAAATCCACAATTACGTTCCCACAACAAGTCTAAGAGGAAAAATTGAGATGGATCCAACAGAGATGGATTATGACAGTCAGAAGAGAGAAAGATGCCAAATTTATGTCACACCTTCAGCAGCAGTATTTGAAACTCCAATGTAGCAGTGTTGTGATTTTCTTTTATTAATGCCAGGCCAGGGTTATATAAAACATATATATTATATATGTAATGGTAGCCAGCTGGTAGCTGGTAATATTGCAAATTTATATACATACAGTTCTTTGCAAAAGTTTTAGGCACTTGTGGAAAATGTTGCATAGTGAGGATGTCATACAAAGTCCAGTAAACATAAAAAAAAGCTAAATCTATATTTGGTGTAGCTACATTTGCCTTTAAACAGCCCCAATTCTCCTAGGTACACCTGGACACAATTTTTACTGGGTTGTTGGCAGATAGGATGTTCCAAGCTTCTTGGAGAATTTGCCACAGTTCTTCTATCTATTTAGGCTGTCTCAATTGCTTCTGTCTCTTTATGTAATCTCAGACTGACTCGATGTTCAGTGGGGGGCACTGTGGGGGCCATGGCATTTGTTGCAGGGCTCCCTGTTCTTCTATTCTAATCTTTTCTATTTCCATTTTCCTACTGACACACTAAAGCTGAAGATATAAATAACCATCTTAAGACAAATGCTTTTGTGAAACGTCTTAAGTGCCTAAAACTTTTGCACAGTAATGTATATACATGCATATACTGTATATATATATATATATATATATATATATATATATATATATATATATATATATATATATATATATATATATATATATACATACACGCTGCTGCAAGCTTATTCAGACTTTTGTTATGCTTTTATTGTGATGTAATATATATGTATGCATATTTAGTGCTGGGTAAATTACTTCTAAATTGTAATTCGGTACTGATTACAAATTACGTGACCAAAACTGCAGTCAGTAACGTAATCTCTTGGATAATATTTTTTGTGTGCACTTTCATGAGAGGATCCAATGCGTGTTCGTGAGAGGACGCAACCCTGTACCCTCTCACGTAACATAAGTGCGTTTGCATGTTCATGCGAAATATGTTGTATAGTTGTATTGCGTACTGTGAGAGTGACCAGAAATGAACATTTACTGTGAAAAAGTACTTAAATATTGATATTTCTCACCCCAAGTGGTCATATCGCTGTATAAGACATTAATTTAACCACTGGAGTTGTACGGATTACTTTTATGCATCCTTTATGTGCTTTTTGAACTTTATTTAGTCCCTCAGGGACCCTACACCAACCCCTACCTCTAAACCAGGGGTCCCAAAATTATGGCCCTCCGAAATGTTTTGACTGGCCCGCAGAACCATGACTGTCACACATTTTGACCAGCCTGCACTGGAAGCATGCAGGGGGGTGGTCAGAAGGGTGGCAAGGGGTGGCAGCTGCCACCCTAAAAATTATCTTTGCCACCCCACTTGCCACCGCAACTCGGACCCTGCTCGCATCCTGGAGACGGTGCACAACGGCTTAACCCGTCTGTGTCACGAATGGTCCATAACAACATTCCGCCCTTGTCTGAGAGGACAGCAACCAGCCCTTTGCCACCCCTGGCAAAAAACCCTGGACACGCCCCTGGAAGCGCAACACTGCTTTGGTGGCTTTTCATGCCTGTAAGACTGACTATAACGTGAGCCAATAGCAATCGAGTGCAGGCTGTTAAGGATTATATAATTTGTTTCACCTGCTGAACGAACACGCTCCTTCACTAAAGCTCGATTCAGTCGTTTAAGTATTAACGAGATAAGACGTCTCATCCATGAAGGAACTGAACATACAGGTACACTTGTTCGCAAACAAAATACATGAACCAGTCATCATTAACGAGGATCTGCTAAACAACTAAACGAGAGGAGGAGGCAAGTCATTTGTTCAATTCGGCAATCTCGTTCAAAAAGAAAATTGGCTGTATGAATTATGAATAAAATGGAGTGATAAACAACTTATTGCAATGTCATACACACTTTATTGAAACTCATAATTATTATTTTAGGGTTAGGGTTTCAGGGCGCAGGCTATTACCCTTCAGGCTTTCCTTCCCCTCTCCGTTTGCTTTGGACGAAGCGGAGAGGCTACACACACTGTGCCTGTAAGAGCACTGCATGCATATATCAATCGCCTGAGGCAAATGCGGCTTTCGGATCAGCTCTTTGTCACAGGTCATTTTAAAGGTTTGACTGTCTCCAGACAGAGGTTTTCACATTGGATAGTGGATGCCATTGCGCTCGCATAGGACTCGCAAGGCATATAGTGCCCAATTGAAGTAAAAGCTCACTCCACTAGAGGTATGGCATCTTAATGGGCATTGTCTAATGGTGTTTCCCTTGAAGACATCTGCCCAGTTGTAGGTTGGGCTTCCCCTAGCACTTTCGCCAGATTTTACAACTTAGACATCTCCTCTCTCTCTTCCTATGTGCTTACTGTGAAGGAGGGTTAAACTGTGTATTCTGCTGCCTATTACCAGCTTATTTATACATGGTCATCCCATAAACCGCAGTTAGCAGTCACTTTACATACGTTTTCACTGCCTATTTGGTTAGTCCCTTATATATATATATATACTTATTCGTACATAGTAGTGATTTCATTTATCCTGTGATGACTGCGCTACCTGAATCGGTTAGCGTCATCGCCATGTTTATCTATCCATTCATCATTCAGCTTCTCCCTTCTTATTGCAATATGAAGAGTAGACTCTGTTGGTGATTTTTACTACCCCACTGGCTAGTAGGCATCGGTACGTGGGCAAATCAATAGCACAGCATGACAGTATTGTGATCCCGCCTCCTCCTTGCCCATTCTTTACCCGTTACATTGGTGCCAAAACCCGGGAAGGAGGAGGGATGCACTGTCATGGAGTACTCACCTCTGCCATCCGCCGGGAAGAGGAGGAGCCATGGCTGTCCGCCAGGGGACGGAGGAGTCGCTGCCAGCCACCAGGAGTCGGAGGAACCGCTGTCGTCCGGCAGGAAGTGGAGAAGCAGATACCGTCCACCAGGGGTCGGAGGACTCGCTGACATCTGCCAGGGGAGGAGTGGCTGTTGTCTGCCAGAGAGCGGGGGAGTGGCGGAGGACCAGCCGACAGTGTTTCCAGGGACCGGCAAGCAAGTTTTTCTCTCTCTCTCTCTCTCTCTCTCTCTGTGTCTCTCCCTCTCGCACTTTCCCTCTCCCCTCTCCCTTCCCTCCTCTCTCCCAGGGCTCCAGAGAGGCAAGGAAGACCTTCCGGCAGAAGGATGGCCGAAAGGGCAACACCTCCCCTCCAGGAAGGGAGAGGAGGGGGGTACGTCATGCCGGAGGTTTCCCTGGCCTGAATCGGGCGACGGAGGAGTGTGACGAGGAGGAGAGCATGGCCGGGCCATAACAATGGACACCCAGCGCTGAATC
This sequence comes from Myxocyprinus asiaticus, assembly GCF_019703515.2. Lineage (NCBI taxonomy): Eukaryota > Metazoa > Chordata > Actinopteri > Cypriniformes > Catostomidae > Myxocyprinus > Myxocyprinus asiaticus. The sequence goes on along the minus strand of NC_059373.1, from coordinate 8,083,441 downwards.
AGCCCAATCAGCGTGAGAGGGATAAAGAGGGCCCGGGGAAACCTCCGGCATGATGTACTCCCCTCCCTTCCTGGAGGGGAGGTGTTGCCCTTCTGGCCATCCTTCTGTCAGCAGGTCTTCCCCGCCTTTTTGGAGCCCTGGGAGAGACGAGGGGAGGGAGAGGGGAAGAGCGAGGGGGAGCAGCAAGTCCTCTGACCCCTGGCGGACGGTAATGGCTTCTCCGCTTCCTGGCAGATGACAGCGGTTCCTCCGACTCCCGGCAGCTCCCCCGCTTCCTGGCGGACAGCAGCGGCGAGGACTCCACGACTCTCTCTCCCGGCTGATTGGGCTGATTCAGCGGTGGGCGTCCATCGTTGCAATAGTGACAAGTGGGGGTGCAATTTGTCGTAAACTTGTGTGTTTCCACCAGACTATTGGAGTGTAAATAGACTCTCCATTCTCCGTTCTCTTAACCCACAAAATGTCTAATCCGTTAACCAGTTCAACATCTCTGCCCAATCGCGAAAAATTAAAATATGCCCCAGGGCCTGAAATTCGGCATGGGATTGCGGGTATTGCGCACAATTTTATTAATTCCCGCAAGTTCCACGTTCATAGCGTGGGAAATTCCCACACACTTTTATTCATTTTACAGTACAGCTGTGAATTATTAAACCAACAGACATAGGTGAATAAATCAATAAACTTATTTTTGTGTCAAACTGTAATTACAGAAGATGCGCAAGTAAATCCGCTCTATCTCTCCCTTTCTCTCTCCTGCAACTTTCGGCAGCGCATTGAGAGCTTGTTGAGTTTAGTGTGAGTGTGCAGTGTGCAGTGAGGGAGTGCTTTGCCGCATAGTTACTGATCTTATAATTATAATTATAATATATAATTATTATAATTATATAATTATTAAGATGTTACAGATGTATAAACCTTTCTAAACCTGTTAATTCAACATGCAAATGGCGTTATACTGCATCTCCGTTAGCAAGCGACGCGATAAAACTATTGCTCCTGTTTATAATTAACAAACCTGTTAACATTGCAAACGTGAGATGTTGGAGCATTCTATAGTTTTGACACCTTTCGTATCTCGGTGCTCCATCATTAGTCATAATGCAGCACATTTGACAAGAAAGGCAAAAATATCAAAAATTCTTTGTGTACCGTGAAGAGAGACAAACACGTGTTACCAGTGGCATCTCAGGGTCATTATTTAGGGTGGGGCACAAACAATCACTTAACAATCAATTATTTGACCGATCTTGGAAACATTGATGAATAATTCCAAATGCTGTCTGTCATTTTGACAGATAAAAAAGAAACAAGAAAAACATTTTATCGTAGTGCATTAGTTGTGACTTCACTCTTTATCTCTCACATTTCCACTGTACATGTGCCCTGTTCATTCCCTGGTATTAATATTCGTTAAGATGCGTATTAACAGGCGCCATCATCATTTACACCTGGTAATATGTGTCTCTTTTGTGTTTGGATTTTGAGTAGAGGGTATCTGATTTTATGACTGCATATATCAAGCATTACTTCAGTGTGTTAATGCATGATAATAAACCGCAAAACTGCATAATAACAAAAAGATAACACAAAAAAAGCAGCGCATCATTTCGGCCAATATGCATGCATTTAATATAAGCGCAAGCATCGCATTTAGAGCAGAATTGTCCATTATTTTAGTGGAGTAACTGTTAACTGAGCTTCACGGATGTGCTTCTCCTGTGACACTTTATGAAAACAAGTATGACTGCTAAAAATAGATACATTTTTACAGAGAGTTATGAATAAAGTCTTTTTTCTAGCACAACCTCTGAACATGAAGTCACACAAACATCCCTAATAATTTCACCTCAGCACAAAACACCACTAAAACTACACACCCAAATCAAAAAGCTCAAGTGACTGTGAATGCAAACCATAAATACCGAATTAAAAGCATAACAAAACTAATCAAAATGAAAGACTTCCAATCTTTAGTAGTCATTGTAATCTAATACAACCCAGTGCATCAACAACACACCACCTCAACTCAGTGGCATACAATTCATTGACATGATGAGTGGTGCGCTGTAACTAATCCAACCAGCAACACATTAGAATAAAATTAGCTTTTAAAATTTACCAATAAAGTTCACTCACTAGTCTTCGTATAAAACATTATTAAATGATACAATAATTATTTTACATTAATCATTTTTAATGTATGAATTAAATCTGACTAATTTTCATTATGAAATCTTTAAGTTTTTGCTTAAGCTCCTCATTACAAATCTGGATAAATCTCCTCCTCTATGTTGGTTCATTAGTTTTGTAGACTATGTTAAAGGGATATATCACCCAAAAGTGAAAATTCTCTCATTATTTACTCATCTTCATGAAATCCCAGATGTTTATGACTTTCTTTCTTCACCAGAACACATCTGAAGAAAAATAGAAAAATATCTTGGCTCAGTAGGTCCTTAAAATGCAAGTGGATGGCAATTTCTTTTTAAAGCTCCAAAAATCACAGACAGTCAGCATAAATGTAATCTATACAACACCAGCTGTTAAAGTAATGCACTTTTTAAAAACTCTAAATCATGCTTCAATGGTACGCACTTGTGATGTAATCGCATTGGCATTTGAAACACACGAGAACTGAGGCAAGTATGTCACAAATAGAAGAGAAGCGCTGTTTACAGTTGAGGAGGAACGCTGTATAGTACCTTGGTTGGTTTTGGTTTAGATCTGTATTTATCTGTTTCTTTACTCACAACGCGAGTACGTCACACGAGAGACCTCGTGATCTCCACCCTCTCCTGAAACTTACCGCAAGCGATGATTTAGAGTAAAAAAGTACTTCGATATTGATCTTTTTTCACACCAAAAGTGATCGTATCGCTTTAGAAGACATTAATTTAACCGCTAGAGTCGTATGGATGACGTATGTGCTGGCTGTCAGTGATTTTTGGAGTTTCAAAAGACAAATCACCATTCACTTGCATTTTAAGGACCTAGTGAGCTCAGATATTTTTCTAATTTTCTTCAAATGTGTTTTTGTGAAGAAAGAAAGTCATAAACACCTGGAATATCATGAGAGTGAGTAAATATTTCACATTTTGGGTGAACAATCCCTTTAATTTAATTGCCAAAATATTTGGAAATATGTGAATGAGAAACATTTTTTGTTTCAGAAACAGTGCACATATGCAATGTACAGATCGTGCAATTTTGTAACTATTCGAACATTCCATTTTTAAAATTGAATTAATTGTTTAAATGATAGCATAAAAGGATGGCAGGGTCATTTTATAAGGTTAGAATAGACAAAATAAAAATGCCCTTGTAAAGTTGAAGTTAATGCCCCTGGAAATCAAATATTGCCCCTTAATGGAAAAGTTGATTTCTGACCCTGGTTCCGTCTGACCTATACTGAAATTTTGATATGTAGCAACCCCAGCCCCCAAGCCACACCCCCCCCCCCCCCAAAGTGCATAAATCCCCCCCATATGAGCCGTGTAAGGGTGAATTTCCCCCCATTTTCAGAAATGAGTTTCAGGACCTGATGCCCATGTTCATTTGACCAGCAGCTGAAACCCTAATAACTTGTTATGGCTGTCTTGAGCTTGGTCTGAGCAATGGTGGGCAGAGTTAGTGTAAATAGCCTTTGTCAACAAGATGGGCTATTTGTACTTAGTGTAAATAGACACTCCGTTACTTATTTTATTCTCAAAACATGACCAGATTTGGGTCATGATGCTGGTCTCATCAGTGGTTTTTTCAGCCAGTGGTTTTGTTTACCCTTCAACACACAACGGAATAAAACAGGCTGTGACTATGATGCATGAATAGCTACTGCACGAATTAGATTTGCAAAAAGGTGCAAGGTACTTTTTAAATTACCATGTGAAGGGCTGTTGGCCTTAGTTTGCCCATGCCTGGCCTAGTATAAGGTTTGTGTGTGCAATTCTACAACACTCTCCCTCTCTTCCGAAAACACTCGAAGACTTACCCAATGTATAGCAGTGGTAGGCTGATTTAGAGTAGAGATGGGCATTTTTGTCATTTTGTCTACTCGAGTACTCAGACAAATTACTAATTAGGGGCAATGACATGTACATATCTGTATATATAATAACATGTCTGACAAACGTCTTTGGCTGCTGCTTTGCATCTTGTTCCAGTGTATAGTCTTTTAATTATTATAGGCTGTTATAAAATAATCTGTTAAAAAATGTACAAAAGATTGCATAATCAAAATATAATGCTTCATATTTTGTCATTATGTGAAGATTCTCTGCCCAACTCCATGAAAGAATGTGCACAACATGCGTCTCGGTCTGTTCTTCCTTCAGGATACCGTAGAAATCTTAAGCGTGCACCAGTTTTTTTAGTGACCGTCTGAACCATTTATTTTCAAATCATGGTTGGCTTAACAGGAGATGCCATAACCATCGCGTTTTTAATATGCGTGTTAAGTTGAAGGTCAGTTTTAAAGAGTTGTATTCAGTTCCATTTAGCTGCGCTCTGTCAAAGTGTTTGAAACACTCGCAGCACATTGAGTCCACTGCCACATGCCTGGTGTGCGTATGTGTTCGCTCCTGTGGAGAAAGCTGCGATGCTACGTATTGTTGTTGCTGTGATGATTCATGAAGCGTTCCATTCAACTCATAGAGTTAGAATTTCCAACTTTCAACTGGAGAAAGTGCAACGGAATGACACATTATGTCAGGTTTCTAACTTGGAAACTTGTGCGGAAATCTTCAACTTCCATTTCGTCGAGATACAGGTGTGTGTTAGGTTACACAAACATTTCGGCACCCAGGACAGGGAGGTTGACAGTCAGTGACAAACATTCTCTTTTATTAAATAATATCCATTAACGAGTCAAAGTTCCTTCATTAAATGAAAATAAAATGTGTTTAGCAAATGTTTTGCAGAGACAGGTGTTCAAAACATGGTTAATTACACTCTCTTTTGATTATCGTAACAATAGCATTGCAGCATCGAATATCAGTTTGGTTGCTATGAGACGTCAAAATCGAAAGTAACAGTCAGTATCTGATATGGCCACCAGCTGCATTAAGTACTGCAGTGCATCTCCTCCTCATGGTCTACACTAGATTTGCCAGTTCTTGCTGTGAGATGTTACCCCACTTTTCCAACAAGGCACTTGCAAAGACATTTCTGGGGGGAATGACCCTTGCCCTCACCCTCCGATCCAACAGGTCCCAGATGTGCTCAATGGGATTGAGATCCGGGCTCTTCACTGGCCATAGCAGAACACTGACATTCCTGTCTTGCAGGAAATCATGCACAGAATGAGCAGTATGGCTGGTGGCATTGTCATGCTGGAGGGTCATGTCAGGATGAGCCTGCAGGAAGGGTACCACATGAGGGAGGAAGATGTCTTCCCTGTAACGCAAAGTGTTGAGATTGCCTGCAGTGACAACAAGCTCAGTCCGATGATGCTGTGACACACCGCCCCAGACCATGACGGACCCTCCACCTCCAAATCTTTCCAGAGTACAGGCCTCGGCGTAATGCTCATTCCTTCAGCGATAAACGTGAGTCCGAACATCACCCATGGTGAGACAAATCCGTGACTAGTCAGTGAAGAGCACCTGTACCATCCTGTACCTGTCCCGCAGGTGTGATATTCGGACATCCTGTACAGATGTTGTTACACATGGTCTGCCACTGCGAGGATGATCAGCTGTCCTTCCTGTCTCCCTGTAGCGCTGTCTTAGGCATCTCACAGTACGGACATTGCAATTTATTGCCCTGGCCACATCTGCAGTCCTCATGCCTCCATGCAGCACGTTCACGCAGATGAGCAGGGACCCTGGGCATCTTTCTTTTGGTGTTTTTCAGAGTCAGTAGAAAGGTCTCTTTAGTGTCCTAAGTTTTTAAAACTGTGACCTTAATTGCCTACCGTCTGTAAGCTGTTAGTGTCTTAACGACCGTCCCACAGGTGCATGTTCATTAATTGTTTATGGTTCATTGAACAAGAATGGAAAACATTGTTTAAACCCTTTACAATAAAGATCTGTAAAGTTATTTGGATTTTTACAAAGTTATCTTTAAAATACTGTGTCCCGAAAAAGGGACATTTCTTTTTTTGCTGAGTTTGTATGTATAAATGAATTCCATCTGAAAGGACTAAATATTAAATGAAACAAATGACAATAAAATGCAAAGTAATCTCTTCAGTAATCAAAATACTTTTTAAATGTAACTGTATTCTAATTACCAATGATATAAATTGTAACTGTAGTGGAATACAGTTACTTATATTTTGTATTTTAAATACATATTCCAGTTACATGGATTCTTTTACTCCCCAACCCTGCCCTCAAAATCACAACATAATCAATGACATAATTAAAAATAAGCTCCCTCTTTGACACTTTTGTGTTTAGTTGTCAGGTAATTGTTACTGAATTTCAAATTAAGTGAAAGTCACATCATGCATGATCACCATCAATCATAATTTTCATGACTGATCATTGCTGCTACGTCCGAGTACCCGAGCACTCATGCCCATCCCTAAATTAGAGTGAAAAATTATTTAAATTATGAACAATTTACTGCTATTACCTTATAAATATGTTATCATGTAATCCATAAAAGTAACTGTAATCTGATTGAAAGTATTTTAAATTGAAATTGAATCGAATTACTTGATTTAAAAAAAAAAAATCTAATTAGGTAATCCAGATTAAAATGTCATTTGTTAATACCCAGCAATATATATATATATATACACACAACAGTTAATTCTGGTCCACAAATCTAACTGGATGAGAGGCCTTCCAAGAGTGCTGATAAAGGAATCATAGCAGTAATGGAATGCTTTACTATTTGGATCTCTTTGCTTGTGTTCATGAATAAACCAGAGTATAAAAGAGATTTTGTTTCATCCCTGTGAAATTACACATTTCTGCCAAGAGATTGCGACAAATAACAGTCTTTTGTGTTATGAGCGCTACTGGGTGAGAGAGACAACCGTCATTGTCTATAATGTAACAGTTCGCCTTCACGTGCTATCAGAGTAATCGTACACGTTTACTTGGAATATACACATAAACGCCACCCCTCAAGTCATAATTACGACTGGGAAACACATTCATTTCTTTGATACCTGAGTTTGCGAGTTCTGGGGAAAAATAAACCTTTAACATGGCAGAGGAGAGTATGGTGTCTGTGTTGCTCTCCAAATAAGTTCTCCAAGAAATATGCAAGAATGAAACTATCATTTTCCATGTCTCTCTCTGACAAAAAAACAAAACGAAAAAAAAAAACTAAAAGAAAAAACACCTGAATGTGACATACCCATTAATGCAACTTCACGGCAGCATCACTGCACAATGGCTCAGTGCGGATTTTAACCACACAACAGCTGAGGAGGAATATATTAAAAGGAATAGTTCACCCAAAATTGAAAATTATTTCATCATTTACTCACCATCATGCCATCCCAGATGTGTATTACTTTCTTTCCTCTGCAGAACACAAACTGAGATTTTTAGAAGAATATCTCCGCTCTGTTGGTCCTCACAATGCAAGTGAATGGTGACCAGAACTCTGAAGGTCCAAAAAAGAAAAAAAGGCAGCATAAAAGTAATCCATATAACTCCAGTGGTTAAATCCATATCTTCTGAAGTGATATGATAGGTGAGGGTGAGAAACAGATCAATATTTAAATCCGTTTTACTACAAATCTTCACCTTTTACCATTTGGTGCAGGGAGAAGTGTCACGGATATATCGCATGGGCGATCTCTGGATGGAGACAGACCTTGTAGCGGGGTGCTGCACTATCGGAGGTGTTGATCAATCTCTCTTGGGGCCACCTCAGTAGCCCATGAAAGCTGTCCACCTTTTCTCCCCTTATGGATGGCCCTGCTCACAATCGTTCTGTTTTGTCCATATCTGAGCACTGCTGTGATTACCTGCATCCTCATGCTTATGGCCGAATCACAGCCATGCTTATATATGGCCATAATAGCACTCTTGCTCATGAGATATTGCTATAATATATTTTACCATGGGTAACAATGAGATGTTTTTTTTTTAACTACTCCCATACATTTTCAATAAGATTTTGGAGGATTTTGAAACAGGTTGCTGCACACAGAAACTTGGCTCTCATTTTGGAGTTTTTTTCTTTCTTCTTTTTTTTTTTTTTTAAATAAATTTGTATATTAGTATTTTACATTACCACAACGTCCATGTTTTCTAGCAAGTCCCAAATGTGTTTTGAGTGATACTTTCTGACTGTCAACAGGGATGACAACCGGGGAATGTTGTCCCAGGTCCTGGGACAAGGGGGACCATTATGGTGTGTCTGGCATTTATTTGGGCTCAGGATAGCGGGTGATGCCACCTGTAAAATTTTGTCTCAGGCCCTGTGATTTCAAGTGACTATACTTCACAGATACAGGCCAGTTTTAATGCATTATATTTGATTGCCTTTGTACACCAAACTCTGGTGCTCCTTTTTGTCGCAGTACTTACTGGATTATTTAAAATACTGAATATTATTTTGCATGTTTCATAATTTCTTTTCTTTTGTATAATGCCACTTTCTTCTCTGCATTCATAACGAGATGGATGAATGGAAAGCTGGACAGAAAGGCAACACTGCACATTTCAAATGTTTCCTCTGAAGTTTTGGGAGATCAAATAGCAGAACAGGGAAACCACTGCCACGTGCTTGTCCTACACCAAACACCACAGGCAGAGCTTTAGTTAACATATGGTGGCTTAAACAAAACCACATCACTTTGTTTGTAACTCTCATAAACCACAAATACAAACCATTAGACAATTCAGACCTCACACCACTTGTGCTGCGAAATTGAGGTCAAATTAACAATTTGAGGAATGGAATACGAGAATCATGGAAACTGATAACAATAAAAAAGAAACATCTGTAAATATATTACACAATGTTTATGTAGCAATTTATGGCCTTCAATAGTTTATATATATATATATATATATATATATATATATATATATATATATATATATATATATATATATATATATATATATATGTATATATATATATACACACACACACACACACACACACGTATATATTATTATTATTATTATTGTTATTATTGTTATTATTTAAAAAAACACTGATATCTTATTAAAAATCTGTTAATTTGTTCACAAGATGGCGCCAATGTCTGTCCCAATGCTAGTCGGGTAAAATGGCAGATTTTTGGCACTTTATGGTTTGCTGAATCATTTTGATTTGGTAGGTGATTCGTAAGATGTTGCCATGTGAGCATGGAAGGATTAGGTTTGTGATATCAGGACACAATGTGTGAAGCATTTTTAAATGATTAATGAAAGGGTCATGTTTGAATGTAGCAAATATTTTTGGACAACTCCATTACCATATACATAAAGTTAATAAAACAAAGAATATAAAGGAAATTTGGCCATAAAAGGACAACAACTATTGATGCAAACACTTTGCGTTTAGTAAGATAGAGTGTTGTGTGTGTAATAGTCTATTGGGGGCGCTCTTTATCAGTCAAATCCATAAACAACATAAACAAGGGACTTACCAATCTAAAAGGACTTGACCTATGAATGCCATTGCCACATTTTAGTTGATGTAGCCAGAAAGGTAAACACCCTCCAAATTTCCCCCATGCACTGCAGGAAACCCAAGGGAACTTTATGTGATTATCAGTCCAGTAACTAAACCTAACAAGCACAATGTCCTGTATGGCAAATGTTCATAGCTCATATTTGCCTTTAAAGTTAAATTTATACATAGGTTAAAAGAGGCCAATCATGTATTTTAGTCATTGTTGTATGATATATTGTATTGTTTTGTTCACAGTTGTATTTATTAGTGTCTGGTACATTTGAGTGACAACATGAATGTGCACTGACTTCACCAAGTGGAGCACATTGAGGTCAAGAAAGATGAATCATGACATTGTCATTACAACAAGTTTCACAACTGAACAGATTGTGTTGTATAGAAATGTCAAACACAATTTTAATAGTTAGATTGTAAATATATTCTGTATAGTTAGTCTTATATGTTCAGATCAACTGGTCTAAAGGGTTTTTGCAGGTCTGTCTATCTATCTATCATTCGTTTGTTCAATCTATCGTTCATTCGTTCGTTCTATCATTCTATCTATCTGTTTATCATTCTATCTTTCTATCGATTGTTCTGTCATTCTATCTTTCTAAAGTTCTGTCTATCATTCTATCTATCTGTCTGTCTGTCTGTCGTTCGTTCATCCTATCATTAATTTGTTCTATCTATCTATCTATCTGCTTGTCTGTCTGTCTGGCTGTCGTTCGTCCTATCGTTAATTTGTTCGTTCTATCTATCATTCATTTGCTCGTTCTGTCTAACGTCCTATTGTTTTATCGTTCTATTTTTCTATCTATTGTTCTATCTATCGTTCTGTCATTTTATCTATCTAGCATTCTATCGTTCTATCTATCTATCGTTCTATCTACCTATTGTTCAGTCTATCTGTTGTTCTATCCATCTATCTGTTTGTTTGTTTAAATGTCAAATATTTGTGATGACTCATTGAAGCAGGTTCTTTTAAATCACTTATAATAAATCATTCTGATAAACAAATGTAAATTTCCCCAATTTTCCCAGCTCTTTCAGTCACAAAATAACTTAATTATTTTACATTTATGTATGTTAGGAATCAATACTGACCCAGCTGCAGTAAAACATTATAATTAGTGTTATTGATCGGTTGTCAGATAACTTTAAAGTTTGCAAAGGAGTGACTAGTTTGCATTTGATCTATCTATTATTTCCTCCCCACCATTACAGTCACAGTACTGTTAGCGTGACTTCAGCTTGGTAAGACCAGCAAGAAGGGGTAAAAAAAAAAAGAAAGTGAAAGAGTGCCGGTGCAGTACTTTTTGCTTGGGATGTGATATTCAACCATCCACTGATGGTGGCGTGGTAATACAATCAAACCAAAAGAAAAACTGCTTTGTCAAGACTCAGCGATGAAGAAAAATAGATGCTTTAAATACAAACTCTTGCATACCACACTAAAAATAATGCTATGTTTTCTTAAATTAGGAGTGAGGAGTTCTTCTATGTTGCCTCGTTTGTTTTGGCTGTTGTCTTTTCTTTCATTTTTCATTGCATGTTTGTGGTAAAAATTAAATGAACCTAAAAAAAAAACAAAAAAACTGTCAGCCATTTTATGACATCAAATCAGTCAAGAAAATGGCCGTTCCTATTTTTGTACTCGAAGTGCATTGTCAGTTATGTTTTAGCGATAGCAAAAAACAAATAAGTTCAGTAAAAAAGGTTGTTAGCTTTAATATAAATTTTTATGAAGTAAGGTAACAAAGCTTCCATTTAAACCTGTGGTGATAGGTATTATTCCTGTGTTATGTAGCTTCATGTAATGCATTGTCAAAATAGAAAAAAGACATTAGAAACAAAAAATAATTAGCACCACAACTTGTGGTTTTTGGGGTTCCTGCCAGTTTAAAATCTGCATTATTTAATTTACAATTACTTGTCGTGAAGTGTAATGGCAGTCATTTTGAAGGAGTATCTTGTAATGGAAGTCAGACTGTCACTCTACAATTTCCTGATGGCATTGCTAATTCCGATAGGGGGTGATAAAACACAACACCTCAGTCACAGGCTCGCCATGAGCCAAGTCAAGCCAGGCAGCACACTGAACAACAGGTCAAATCAAACTAAGAACAATAGGGACTTTCCAACCCCACAAGCCTTCAAGACAAAGAAGACATATGAAAATCTCATCTTAGTTTATAGGGAAAATTACTCCAAGGTTATAACTCTTCCTGTGTTTCTGGCATGGACAGGTCTAAGAAACTTCTGATTACTCTGCCTTATCTGATCTAGATAATACGCATAATAGTCATTCATTTGATAAAATAAAAACAAATTGCTTAATTGTTTGGAACATCTTCTAGGTCCTCTCCAAAACTGTTGGTTTAGCTTTCTCTTGGCATTAACTTCTATTGAAATATCATGACAAAACACTTGAAACAAAGGCAAAAGAGAACGTCTCGGTTACGTACATAACCTCAGTTCCCTGAGACAAAGGGAACCAGACATTGCGTTTATTAATGCATATGGGGAGTGCCTTCTTACACAACCAAGTTGAAACCTCTCTACAATAATGCCAATATTCTAATATTGGCTATGGTGTTTGAGCCCCGCCTGTTTTGGCGCAAAACTGTCCGCTATCAAAACAGGTGCACAAACACCATTTCCTCAGAATTTCTGACTGAGAACAAGGAGCGCATTGCTCATGGCTCAGGAACTCTGAGTCTTGTAATGTGGCTAGCATTTGCAATGTCTCGTTCCCTTCGTCTCAGGGAACCGAGGTTACGTACGTAACCGAGATGTTCCCTTACGACTCGGTACATTTGTCATTGCGTTTATTTACTCATATGGGGAACAGAATCCCATCATGCCGCACTACACGACATAACCAACTTCTATTGAAGTATCATGACAAAACACTTGAAACAAAGGCGAAAGAGAACGTCTCTGTTACATATGTAACCTCGGTTCCCTGAGATGAAGGGAACCAGATATTGCATTTATTAACACATATGGGGAGTGCCTTCTTACACAACCTAGTTGAAACCTCTCTACAATAACGGCAATATTCTAATATTACGTACGTAACCGAGACGTTCCCTTACGACTCTGTTCACTTGACATTGCGTTTATTAACTCATATGGGGAACAGAATCCCATCACGCCACATAATACGACATAACCTCCCAGAAAGGAAGCATGACGCTGCAGTCTCGTGGGACGGCGACCGACATGATTCGGGAAGGGAGTTTATTTGTAATGTAAGTGCTTGTGACTTATGGTAAATTACAACAGCCTGAATGCAGGTGGTTATGTAAAATGATGGGGAGCTCGTCCTTAAAGGGAGGAGCATAAGTATATATATTTGGACAAAGAATAGCAAGCGCACTAAACAGAGACGACTTGTGAAGAGAGAGACGTTACGTCTAGATTGTAAAACCTTGCAAATGTGTTTTGAGAAGACCATCCTGCTGCAAAACATACAGTGGCATGTAAAAGTTTGGGCACCCCTGGTCAAAATTTCTGTTGCTGTGAATAGTTAAGTGAGTAGAAGATGAATTGATCTCCAAAAGGCATAAAGTTAAAGATGAAACATTTTAAGCAATATTAGTGTATTATTTTTATTTTGTACAATTTTAGAGTGAAAAAAAGGAAAGGAGCACCATGCAAAAGTTTGGCCACCCCAAGAGATTTGAGCTTTCAGATAACTTTTACCAAGGCTTGTTCACAATCATCGTTTGGAAAGGCCAGGTGATTCAAATTTCAAAGCTTTATACATACTCTGACTCCTCAAATCTTGTCCCAACAATCAGCAGCCATGGGCTCCTCTAAGCAACTGCCTAGCACTCTGAAAATTAAAATAATTGATGCCCACAAAGCAGGAGAAGGCTATAAGAAGATAGCAAAGCGTTTTCAGGTAGCCGTTTCCTCAGTTCGTAATGTAATTAAGAAATGGCAGTTAATAGGAACGGTGGAGTTCAAGTTGAGGTCTGGAAGACCAAGAAAACTTTCAGAGAGACCTGCTCGTAGGATTGCTAGAAAGGCAAATCAAAACCCCTGTTTGACTGCAAAAGACCTTAAGGAAGATTTAGCAGACTCTGGAGTAGTGGTGCACTGTTCTACTGTGCAGTGACACCTGCACAAATATGACCTTCATGGAAGACTCATGAGAAGAAAACCTTTCCTGCATCCTCACCACAAATTTCAGCATCAGAAGTTTGCAAATGAACATCTAAACAAGCCTGATGAAGTTAAAATATAACTTTTGGCCACAATGAGCAAAGGTATGTTTGGAGACAAAAGGGTGTAGAATTTCATGAAAAGAACATCTCCAACTCTTAAGCACAGGGGTGGATCGATCATGCTTTGGGCTTGTGTTGATGCCAGTGGCATAGGGGAACATTTCACTGGTAGAAGGAAGAATGGATTAATTTATATACCAGCCAATTCTGGAAGCAAACATCACACCATTTGTAAAAAAGCTGAAGATGAAAATAGGATTGCTTCTAAACAGGATAATGCTAAACACACCTCAAAATCCACAATGGACGACCTTAAGAGGCGCAAGCTGAAGATTTTGCTATGGCCCTCACAGTCCTCTGACCTAAACATCATCGAAAATCTGTGGATAGACCTCAAAAGAGCAGTGCATGCAAGACGGACCAAGAATCTTACAGAACTAGAAGACTTTTGCAAGGAAGAATGGGCGAAAATCCCCCAAACAAAAATTGAAAGACACTTAGCTGGCTTCAAAAAACTTTTACAAGCTGTGATACTTGCCAGGGGGTGTTACTAAGTACTGACCATGCAGGGTGCCCAAACTTTTGCTTCGGGCCCTTTTTCTTTTTTGTTATTTTGAAACTGTAAAAGATTCATATAAAAAAGTAAAATTGCTTAAAATATTGCTTAGCTATTCACAGCAACAGAAATTTTGATCAGGGGTGCCCAAATTTTGCATGCCACTATATGTCTTGTAAGAACACACCATTCAGCCATGCCCATGAGGAGGCCATGCCTCAAGTTGTGTGTGTTTTAACACCAATTGGGCAAATCTTACCCTGCGACTCATAAGCCAGGGCAACTGCATCTACAATCCAGTGAGAAAGTCTTTGCTTGGAGACGGACATTCCTTTCGTGTGTCCTCCATAGCATACAAAGAGCTGATCAGACCGTCTGAACTGGCGTGTACGCTCCAACAGATGCGTGTTGTGCCCAACAGTCTGATGGCAGGATGTGCCTCTCACACAAGGAACACTTAGGGAATGACATCTTAAGAAAGACGTGAACACGTAAGTGACTCAGAGCTCGTAAGTGAGATATATAAATAAATATATATTTATATTTATATCACACAATATACATACAATTGCTTTGTAAGGATACACAAACCCTGCCGAAACGCTGCGGGGAATCAGGATGCTGAGGCCTGTTCACCAGCGAAGCGTCAAGCGGCGAGGTGGTGTGATGTTTGCCAGAGCACTGCAGGAGAGCGGAAAATCTTCCAGCGAAGATTCCGCCCGCTAACTCGTATATATCGACGGCGAAGGTAGAGGGCTTCTAGACAAGAGATGATTGCTGTCTTGAAGGAAGAAATTCTGAGGAAATGGTGTTAGTGCACCTGTTTTTATAGCGGGCAGTTTCACGCCAAAACAGTCCTGGTCACAATTCACTTGCATTGTATGGACAAACAGAGCTGAAAAAATCTTCTAAAAATCTTTGTTTGAGTTCTACAGAAGAAAGAGAGCCAGACACATCTGAGATGATAAAGTAGGGTGAGGGTGAGTAAATAATTAGAAATGTTAAATTTTTGGATGAAATGTCCCTTTAAAAAGGAAACTGTATTGTTGTTTGTGTCTTTTGAATTCTTTAAGGAGAGCAGAGGCTGAAAAATAATCCTCACAAACAGATATCAACAGATTTGCTGAGGTCTGTAATTTTGTCATTAAAGGAAAAAGTGCGGTAATCTGTTATTTCACTTACTACTTTCAACTTTCAAGAAATGTTTTTTTTTAGTTATGATTAAAAACTACTTTAGCAATAAAAAAAAAACAAGCATGTGAAAAAAGGCTGAACTTTTTGTCATTACTCAGGGAGTGAAATGTAATAATAAATCCATTTGCTCTTGCTCTCCTTACTAAAGATGCTATGTTTTTGTATACAAGACCCACTGTTCACTATCAACCAAGCCGAGCCGGCAGATTTTTATGTTAGATCACAAAAAGACAGACAATGACAAACCGGTTCTGCCAGGCACCTGGCAACTTGGGCATTTCAAGAAAGTCACATGATTTAACAAAACCAATTGTGCATCATCACTGGCATGCAAAATTCAGCAAACACTTAACTCATTCATATCCTTTCCTTTTCTCATGGCTTGTTTGTGGCAGGAATGATGAACACTCAGCCCAAAACCTACCATTTTAGAGTATCTTTGTGTAAAGTGAGAAAATGGCTGCCTTTTACCCATTCCTTGTGTGGTGCATTGATAACACTATGTAACTAGTAAGTGTTATTTCCTAATTGCTTATGCCTCAAAAGTATAGAAAATGACTATTATTCCCCACAAACTTTGCTTTTGTGACCAGGACAGTGATATTTTGAAATTTACCTATTTTCAATGAGAAAACAGGCAAATGTCTTTTCATTCATATAAAGTCTGAAAAAAAAAAAACATATGAATACAAATTAACATGTATTTATACTAAAGTAATACAAAAATGACTACAAAAGATTTAGAAGTGAGTAGTTTTTCGAGATTTACGATTATACTGTGTAACACTTCTCAGTGGAAGGAGGAGGCGAGAAGCAGATTTCCTGGTTCAGGTAAGCGTTTTATTCTCCTTACTGCAGCAAATGCACTCGTTCTGGGCTCTTACACTGTTCAATGACTAACTCTAAAAATATACAAACTACTTCACAAAATAAACTCTTGAAATAATAAACTCTTGGCTTCACAATTGGCTCTCTGGTGCCCAGGCTCTCTCTCTCTCGTCTACCTGCTGTGTGGCTCTATTTATGCCACTCTCCCCGTGCTCACTGAAATTAGAGACAGGTGTTAGACATAATTTAACTCAGGTGTAAGCGCCCTTACCGCTTTCTCTCTCGCCGGAGAGATGCTTGACCACGCCCCCACTGCCATATACTGTAAATCACTTTCACGAATCAGCCCCCAAATGTAGTCTCCCATCATGTTCTCGTTATACTCTCCTTGGTAGCAGTGTTCAAAGTCCAGTATATCCTGATGGAAGTGCTCGCCTTGCTCCTCCGAGTACGCTCCCATGTTCTCCTTGAATTTATCAAGATGAGCATCAAGGATATGGACTTTGAGGGACATCCTACAGCCCATTGTGCCATAGTTCTTCACCAGAGTCTCAACCAGCTCCACATAGTTTTCGGCCTTGTGATTGCCCAGGAAGCCCCAAACCACTGCGACAAAGCTGTTCCAAGCCACTTTCTCCTTACTAGTGAGCTTCTTGGGGAATTCATTGCACTCCTGGATCTTCTTTATCTGTGGTCTGATGAAGACACCGGCTTTGACCTTTGCCTCAGACAGCTTAGGGAAGAAGTATTGAAGGTACTTGAAGTCTGCCGACTCCTTATCTAGAGCTCTGACAAATTGTTTTATAAGGCCCAATTTGATGTGCAGTGGTGGCATCAGCACCTTCCGGGGGTCCACCAGTGGCTCCCACTTGATATTGTTCCTCCCCACAGAGAACTTGGTCCACTGTGGCCAGTCCCACACTGTGGTAGTGCACCTTGTTGTCCCTGCTGTCCCAAATGCAAAGATAGCAGGGAAACTTGGTAAAACCGCCTTTGAGACCCATCAGGAATGCCACCATTTTGAAGTCTCCTATGACCTTCCAGCCGTACTCATCATACTTCAAGGCATCCAGCAAGGTCTTGATATGTATCCACTTAGGCAGCTGGAACTAAACTGAACTGGTGGGCTTAAGACCCCTGTATTTATACTATTATTTATATTACTGGAAAGTCTAGAAAGTTCTAGAAGTTACTCCAAGTTTACTCAGCACTGAATCTATCTGGAATGTTCTGGAAAATAGGTTTATTTCGAAATATCACTGTCCTGGTCACAAAAGCCAAGTTTGTGGGGAATAATAGCCATTTTCTATACTTTTGAGGCATAAGCAATAGGAAATAACACTTTCTACCCAGGAACCAAAAACAAAAAACATTTGTTACACGGTGATATCTTTGCTTTTGCTTGATTTTTATGCTGTAAGGTAGTATAGCTTCAATTTCAACTTTAACATTTCACTTGAAAGCTTGTTAGGTACCAAAATCTACTGAAAGAATAATATTTTGTAACTGCTACTCAATGTAATTTCAATCTAGGCCACTGTGCAACAACATGCTTTCACTGTATAGCAAAATAGAAATGCATATATACCATGCAGGTATATAAGCACATGTATATAAAATGTATATAATGTGTATATAAGATGCAGCCACCAATGGTGGCAACCATTTTGAGGCTGGTAGACTGCTGACAGCATTATAAAATGGAGACTAGATCTTCGGCATATCGGTTCCGCTGGCATTGGATGGTACAACATGACATGAATCAGGTGCAATCAGGCACCAAGCCAAACATGCAAATATATAACCAGGCAAAACAACAAAGGGACTTGCCAGCAAAACAGAGCTGGCTTGTTTGATTGTTGCTACATAGCCCAAACCCAAACTTTATACTGCCATAAAGCCATGGGTAAAAATGATTTGTGTGCATCAAAATGACCTATTTTTCATTAGCGAATTGGTCTGAATCTATTTCATTCAGGACCACTTCCATCAAATGAATACTTGACTTAAATGCTTGAATTAATACTTTTACTTATAGACAGTTAAAGCAATCTGTTGGTGTTGGCGGTATGGTTCTGTTCTGGCAAACTTTCCGTCCATCTATGCAGCTATGCATGGACAGAGCAGGGAGGGCAGCAAATAATTCAATCAAGTCAATAAATCAATCAACAGCATTTGTGGCATAATGTTGATTACCACACAAATTTATTTTGTCTTGTCCCTCCTTTTCTTAAACCAGCAAACTAGTTTACAGTGAAGCACTCACAGTGGATGTGAATGGGTCCAGTCTGTAAACGTTAAAATGCTCACTGTTTTAAAAGTATAGCATCAAAACATAAACAATATGTGTGTAATCATGATTTTAGTGTGATAAAATTGCTTACAAACCTTTTCTGTGTAAAGTTACAGTATATACAATTTAACAACTTAGTTGCCTTGACAACGTAACTCCAAAAACCATCAAACCCTAAAACGACCGTAAAAACAATGATTTAAATAAATTTACAGTTAAAATTATACACAAGTTTAACAAGTATTTTTTTTTTTAAGTACTTTTATAAAATTATAAGCTTCACATTTCTGTCTTTTTAAAAAATTAGCCCCATTCACTTCCATTGTGAGTGCATCACTATAAAGGTTTTTTTTATTTTATTTTTTTTTTTATAGAAAAGGACTAGTCGAAATACATTTTTGGGGTAATCTACAATATGCCACAAATGCTGTCGATTGGGCTTAATTTGCATTGAACCAGGAATACTCCTTTAGGGTCATAAAAAATTTAGATTTATGGAGCATTGTTGGTTTTGATAAACAATATGAAATAAAGTCAGTATGAAAGAAGAGTGAGGATTTTTCAAATAAAGAAAGAGCTTAAGTCTGGTTTCTGTTCTTCAGAATTTGAATTATTAAATGTTTTAGTAAATAGTCAATTATTATTACTATATAAATATTTTTTTATTATTACAAACACTTTATAAATATCATTAAATGACATTTACATGTATTCATTTAAATGAGCGTGTTTTGCATTGACACATTTTATAATATTGTCTGTAAAAGTAGGGTAACTAAAACAGGAACATGAGAGCATTGTTGTCCTGCAATATTCATTTCACAATCAATGGGGCTTGGCAGATCATCAGACTTCTGATGACAAGATGACTGACAATGAGTTAACCAAATAAAGTGCCAAATTAACATGACCGGCAACTTGGACATTTAAAAAAAGTCACATGGTTTCTCTTTACCAATTGTGCACCACTGAAAATGCTAGCATGCTAAGATGCATTCTGCAATAACTCTAAGCCACAACATTTCTGTGTTACAGATTCATAACAACCCACTACATAACAGTGCACACTGCCATTCCATGTTGAGATTGATTGTGTTTTGCAACATTATACCTAATCATTTCTCTTTTTAAGGCATGGGACAGTCTATAAAAGCCCCAAAACAAGGGTAAAACATATCTTCTTTTTACTTGAAAGCGAAACCTGAATTGACCCTTTTGAGCAGTACATTTCCATGACTTGCTATATCATTTGTGATTAATGGATGAGGATTTAATAAGATCATTTCTAGAGTTTGCACTCACAAAGAGCAATTTATCGCCAATGAAATGTTTTAGAGCTAAGTATTACCAGAAATATTTATGTTCACTATTTAAGATGACTATTTAAGGTTTTCATGACTTTTCCAGACCTGGAATTCATTGTTTTAAATTCCTTGATATTTTCAGGTTTTTCAGGGGAACTGAACCCTGGTCATCACACTAAAATATGAAATCTTACTGTGTTAGTTTGGAAAAGCACACATAGTAAAATCTGACACAAGCAGGTTAAACAGAATATCAGTGATCCTGATATTTATTTACAATCATTTATTACAACTTTGCACAATTCAGAATTCAGCAATCACATTTTTACACAATCGTTTTGAACTTTTTGTTGATTTTGTCTGATTATCATCACTAGGGTTATTTTTATGTACAGGTGTACCGGTCTAAACACAGATCTCTAAGAAATTTATTGTGTAAAGTATTTACAAAAATTGTTTGCTTATTATGCACTAGTACAACATTTTGGCACAGACTTTTAGACTTTCATCGTGACTGTGTTATCATCATTAAAGAGCCTCTCTCTCAGTTTATAGTAATTTCTCTTCCTATCCATTAGTTCTTCATGAGTGCCCTGCTCCACAACCTGTCAATCAAAACTATCTGATCCGCGTTCTCAATGGTCTTCAGCCTATGAGCAATCACAAGCAGAGTCTGGGTGGGGCAACTGGCCAGGGCTTGCTGAACCTGTGGAAAAAATTATATATTTTGTTAGAAATATTTAGATAGTTACACTTAAAGTCTGAAGGCACATGTACATATGTACAGATTCATGCCTGTATGTATACGAATAGCCTTATTTTACCATTTGTTCACTTTCAGTGTCCAGGGAGCTGGTCACTTCATCCAGTATGAGGACCTGAGGTTGTCTGATCAGAGCTCTGGCAATGGCAATACGCTGTTTCTCACCTTGTGACAGCAGATTACCACGCTCTCTCACATCTGACACATGAAACAGGATTTGGTGAATGTGTGTGTACTTGTTGAATTGGACTCATGGGATTTTTTTCTTTGACTTTACATGCTTAAATCTAGATGCTTCCCTTCTATAATATATGGAGAAAAAAATTAAATATCAGTAATGTTAAAATGTTTTTTTTTTTTATAAATCCATGCAAAAGACCAGCTTAGACTTACCTGAATTTTCAGAGAAGATAAAAGCAGTTTACCTAGCCATTTTCCAGTTTGCTGATGAAGGCATGGGCATTGGCTTTACTGGCAGCTTCCTTTACTCTCTCCATTGAACAGCCCAGCAGACCATAGGTGATATTGTCCCATATGGTACCAGAGAATAGGACAGGCTCCTGACCCACTATTGCTATCTGTAACAGATATTATTCAAAGGCTATTTTGTACAGTCCTGCTTGGAAGTATTTGGTTCTTCTGTCTATTTGTCTATAATATGTTATAAATGTAGTCACCTTGCTGTGTAAGTAGTTGTGCTGATAGTTCTGTAGTGGTTTAGGCTGATAGAATCTCTCCAGCAGACTCACACAGGTGCTCTACCCCCACCTGACATTCCCACCAGAGCAGTCATCTAACCCAGCTTCAACTCCAGAAAGAAGTTCTGAAAACAGAAGTAAAAGTAAATTCAGTAACTTATTTCATTTCATGTTAGAATTTTGGTCCTTCCTGATGTGAAGATGCTAATGTATATTACTATGTGTACACAGTATATTTCACATAATACAGTTACCTTATTTATTACAATTTGAGATGTATGTGAATTGTCTGAGAGGCTTGTCAATATTTACAAAAATTAAGAGAGATGAAGTTAGTGTCCCTCAGTCTAAGATCTGTACCTTTAACACATTGTGATAGGGTGTTCTGGGATAGGAGAAGGTGAGGTCCACGTAAAGTTGACGTGTCTCTTTAGAACATTGGGCTGCAGGGTGCCATCAGTACTGACTTCAGACTTTCGTTCTAGGTACTCAAACACCTTACCATTGGATTTCTACCACACAACAGCTGAGTAGGACGAGAGTAAAAGGGATAATTCACCCAAAATCAAAAATTCTCTCATCATTTACTCACACTCATGCCATCCCAGATGTATATGACCTCATGCCATGAGATGTACTTATATATGGCCATAATAGCACTCTTGCTCATATGATATTGCTTTAATAGATATACAGTATATTTTAACAATGAGATTTGGAAATTTTCCCAAAGAAAACCCTGACATTTTTTTGTATTAGTCCCAACATTTACAATAAGATTTTGAAGGTTGCTGCACAGAGAATCTTGGCTCTCATTTTATATTTTTATTTATTTATTTATTACTAAATTTGTATATTACTATTTTACACTACCACAATGTCCATGTTTTTAGCATGTCCCAAATGTGTTTTGAGGGACACTTTCTGACTGTCAACAGGGATGACAACCAGGAAATGTTGTCCCAGGTCCTGGGATAAGGGGGACCACCATGGTATGTCTGGCATTTATTTGGGCTCAGGATAGCGGGTGATGCCACCTACATTTTGTACCAGGCCCTGTGATTTCAAGTGACTATACCTCACAGATACAGGCCAGTTTTAATGCATTATATTTGATTGCCTTTGTACACCAAACTCTGGTGCTCCTTTTTGTTGCAGTACTTACTGGATTATTTAAAATACTGAATATTATTTTGCATGTTTCATAATTTATTTTCTTTTGTATAATGCTACTTTGTCCTCTGCATTCACAGCAAGGTGGATGAATGGAAAGCTGGACAGAAAGGCAACACTGCACATTTCAAATGTTTCCTCTGAAGTTTTGGGAGATCAAATAGCAGAACAGGGAAACCACTGCCACGTGCTTGTCCTACACCAAACACCACAGGCAGAGCTTTAGTTAACATATGGTGGCTTAAACAAAACCACATCACTTTGTTTGTAACTCTCATAAACCACAAATACAAACCATTAGACAATTCAGACCTCACACCACTTGTGCTGCGAAATTGAGGTCAAATTAACAATTTGAGGAATGGAATACGAGAATCATGGAAACTGATAACAATAAAAAAGAAACATCTGTAAATATATTACACAATGTTTATGTAGCAATTTATGGCCTTCAATAGTTTATATATATATATATATATATATATATATATATATATATATATATATATATATATATATATATATATATATATATATATATATATATATATATGTATATATATATATACACACACACACACACACACACACGTATATATTATTATTATTATTATTGTTATTATTGTTATTATTTAAAAAAACACTGATATCTTATTAAAAATCTGTTAATTTGTTCACAAGATGGCGCCAATGTCTGTCCCAATGCTAGTCGGGTAAAATGGCAGATTTTTGGCACTTTATGGTTTGCTGAATCATTTTGATTTGGTAGGTGATTCGTAAGATGTTGCCATGTGAGCATGGAAGGATTAGGTTTGTGATATCAGGACACAATGTGTGAAGCATTTTTAAATGATTAATGAAAGGGTCATGTTTGAATGTAGCAAATATTTTTGGACAACTCCATTACCATATACATAAAGTTAATAAAACAAAGAATATAAAGGAAATTTGGCCATAAAAGGACAACAACTATTGATGCAAACACTTTGCGTTTAGTAAGATAGAGTGTTGTGTGTGTAATAGTCTATTGGGGGCGCTCTTTATCAGTCAAATCCATAAACAACATAAACAAGGGACTTACCAATCTAAAAGGACTTGACCTATGAATGCCATTGCCACATTTTAGTTGATGTAGCCAGAAAGGTAAACACCCTCCAAATTTCCCCCATGCACTGCAGGAAACCCAAGGGAACTTTATGTGATTATCAGTCCAGTAACTAAACCTAACAAGCACAATGTCCTGTATGGCAAATGTTCATAGCTCATATTTGCCTTTAAAGTTAAATTTATACATAGGTTAAAAGAGGCCAATCATGTATTTTAGTCATTGTTGTATGATATATTGTATTGTTTTGTTCACAGTTGTATTTATTAGTGTCTGGTACATTTGAGTGACAACATGAATGTGCACTGACTTCACCAAGTGGAGCACATTGAGGTCAAGAAAGATGAATCATGACATTGTCATTACAACAAGTTTCACAACTGAACAGATTGTGTTGTATAGAAATGTCAAACACAATTTTAATAGTTAGATTGTAAATATATTCTGTATAGTTAGTCTTATATGTTCAGATCAACTGGTCTAAAGGGTTTTTGCAGGTCTGTCTATCTATCTATCATTCGTTTGTTCAATCTATCGTTCATTCGTTCGTTCTATCATTCTATCTATCTGTTTATCATTCTATCTTTCTATCGATTGTTCTGTCATTCTATCTTTCTAAAGTTCTGTCTATCATTCTATCTGTCTGTCTGTCTGTCGTTCGTTCATCCTATCATTCATTTGTTCTATCTATCTATCTATCTGCTTGTCTGTCTGTCTGGCTGTCGTTCGTCCTATCGTTAATTTGTTCGTTCTATCTATCGTCCTATTGTTTTATCGTTCTATTTTTCTATCTATCGTTCTATCTATCGTTCTGTCATTTTATCTATCTAGCATTCTATCGTTCTGTCTATCTATCGTTCTATCTACCTATTGTTCAATCTATCTGTTGTTCTATCCATCTATCTGTTTGTTTGTTTAAATGTCAAATATTTGTGATGACTCATTGAAGCAGGTTCTTTTAAATCTGTGTAGAAAACACTTATAATAAATCATTCTGATAAACAAATGTAAATTTCCCCAATTTTCCCAGCTCTTTCAGTCACAAAATAACTTAATTATTTTACATTTATGTATGTTAGGAATCAATACTGACCCAGCTGCAGTAAAACATTATAATTAGTGTTATTGATCGGTTGTCAGATAACTTTAAAGTTTGCAAAGGAGTGACTAGTTTGCATTTGATCTATCTATTATTTCCTCCCCACCATTACAGTCACAGTACTGTTAGCGTGACTTCAGCTTGGTAAGACCAGCAAGAAGGGGTAAAAAAAAAAAGAAAGTGAAAGAGTGCCGGTGCAGTACTTTTTGCTTGGGATGTGATATTCAACCATCCACTGATGGTGGCGTGGTAATACAATCAAACCAAAAGAAAAACTGCTTTGTCAAGACTCAGCGATGAAGAAAAATAGATGCTTTAAATACAAACTCTTGCATACCACACTAAAAATAATGCTATGTTTTCTTAAATTAGGAGTGAGGAGTTCTTCTATGTTGCCTCGTTTGTTTTGGCTGTTGTCTTTTCTTTCATTTTTCATTGCATGTTTGTGGTAAAAATTAAATGAACCAAAAAAACAAAAACAAAAAAAAAACTGTCAGCCATTTTATGACATCAAATCAGTCAAGAAAATGGCCGTTCCTATTTTTGTACTCGAAGTGCATTGTCAGTTATTTTTTAGCGATAGCAAAAAACAAATAAGTTCGGTAAAAAAGGTTGTTAGCTTTAATATAAATTTTTATGAAGTAAGGTAACAAAGCTTCCATTTAAACCTGTGGTGATAGGTATTATTCCTGTGTTATGTAGCTTCATGTAATGCATTGTCAAAATAGAAAAAAGACATTAGAAACTAAAAATAAATAGCACCACAACTTGTGGTTTTTGGGGTTCCTGCCAATTTAAAATCTGCATTATTTAAGCTACAATTACTTGTCGTGAAGTGTAATGGCAGTCATTTTGAAGGAGTATCTTGTAATGGAAGTCAGACTGTCACTCTACAATTTCCTGATGGCATTGCTAATTCCAATAGGGGGTGATAAAACACAACACCTCAGTCACAGGCTCGCCATGAGCCAAGTCAAGCCAGGCAGCACACTGAACAACAGGTCAAATCAAACTAAGAACAATAGGGACTTTCCAACCCCACAAGCCTTCAAGACAAAGAAGACATATGAAAATCTCATCTTAGTTTATAGGGAAAATTACTCCAAGGTTATAACTCTTCCTGTGTTTCTGGCATGGACAGGTCTAAGAAACTTCTGATTACTCTGCCTTATCTGATCTAGATAATACGCATAATAGTCATTCATTTGATAAAATAAAAACAAATTGCTTAATTGTTTGGAACATCTTCTAGGTCCTCTCCAAAACTGTTGGTTTAGCTTTCTCTTGGCATTAACTTCTATTGAAATATCATGACAAAACACTTGAAACAAAGGCAAAAGAGAACGTCTCGGTTACGTACATAACCTCAGTTCCCTGAGACAAAGGGAACCAGACATTGCGTTTATTAATGCATATGGGGAGTGCCTTCTTACACAACCAAGTTGAAACCTCTCTACAATAATGCCAATATTCTAATATTGGCTATGGTGTTTGAGCCCCGCCTGTTTTGGCGCAAAACTGTCCGCTATCAAAACAGGTGCACAAACACCATTTCCTCAGAATTTCTGACTGAGAACAAGGAGCGCATTGCTCATGGCTCAGGAACTCTGAGTCTTGTAATGTGGCTAGCATTTGCAATGTCTCGTTCCCTTCGTCTCAGGGAACCGAGGTTACGTACGTAACCGAGATGTTCCCTTATGACTCGGTACTCTTGTCATTGCGTTTATTTACTCATATGGGGAACAGAATCCCATCATGCCGCACTACACGACATAACCAACTTCTATTGAAGTATCATGACAAAACACTTGAAACAAAGGCGAAAGAGAACGTCTCTGTTACATATGTAACCTCGGTTCCCTGAGATGAAGGGAACCAGATATTGCATTTATTAACACATATGGGGAGTGCCTTCTTACACAACCTAGTTGAAACCTCTCTACAATAACGGCAATATTCTAATATTACGTACGTAACCGAGACGTTCCCTTACGACTCTGTTCACTTGACATTGCGTTTATTAACTCATATGGGGAACAGAATCCCATCACGCCACATAATACGACATAACCTCCCAGAAAGGAAGCATGACGCTGCAGTCTCGTGGGACGGCGACCGACATGATTCGGGAAGGGAGTTTATTTGTAATGTAAGTGCTTGTGACTTATGGTAAATTACGACATCCTGAATGCAGGTGGTTGTGTAAAATGATGGGGAGCTCGTCCTTAAAGGGAGGAGCATAAGTATATATATTTGGACAAAGAATAGCAAGCGCACTAAACAGAGACGACTTGTGAAGAGAGAGATGTTACGTCTAGATTGTAAAACTTTGCGAATGTGTTTTGAGAAGACCATCCTGCTGCAAAACATACAGTGGCATGTAAAAGTTTGGGCACCCCTGGTCAAAATTTCTGTTGCTGTGAATAGTTAAGTGAGTAGAAGATGAACTGTTCTCCAAAAGGCATAAAGTTAAAGATGAAACATTTTAAGCAATATTAGTGTATTATTTTTATTTTGTACAATTTTAGAGTGAAAAAAAGGAAAGGAGCACCATGCAAAAGTTTGGCCACCCCAAGAGATTTGAGCTCTCAGATAACTTTTACCAAGGCTTGTTCACAATCATCGTTTGGAAAGGCCAGGTGATTCAAATTTCAAAGCTTTATACATACTCTGACTCCTCAAATCTTGTCCCAACAATCAGCAGCCATGGGCTCCTCTAAGCAACTGCGTAGCACTCTGAAAATTAAAATAATTGATGCCCACAAAGCAGGAGAAGGCTATAAGAAGATAGCAAAGCGTTTTCAGGTAGCCGTTTCCTCAGTTCGTAATGTAATTAAGAAATGGCAGTTAACAGGAATGGTGGAGTTCAAGTTGAGGTCTGGAAGACCAAGAAAACTTTCAGAGAGACCTGCTCGTAGGATTGCTAGAAAGGCAAATCAAAACCCCTGTTTGACTGCAAAAGACCTTAAGGAAGATTTAGCAGACTCTGGAGTAGTGGTGCACTGTTCTACTGTGCAGTGACACCTGCACAAATATGACCTTCATGGAAGACTCATGAGAAGAAAACCTTTCCTGCATCCTCACCACAAATTTCAGCATCAGAAGTTTGCAAATGAACATCTAAACAAGCCTGATGAAGTTAAAATATAACTTTTGGCCTAATGAGCAAAGGTATGCTTGGAGAAAAAAGGGTGCAGAATTTCATGAAAAGAACACCTCCAGCTGTTAAGCACAGGGGTGGATCGATCATGCTTTGGGCTTTTGTTGATGCCAGTGGCATAGGGGAACATTTCACTGGTAGAAGGAAGAATGGATTAATTTATATACCAGCCAATTCTGGAAGCAAACATCACACCATTTGTAAAAAAGCTGAAGATGAAAATAGGATTGCTTCTAAACAGGATAATGCTAAACACACCTCAAAATCCACAATGGACTACCTCAAGAGGCGCAAGCTGAAGATTTTGCTATGGCCTTCACAGTCCTCCGACCTAAACATCATCAAAAATCTGTGGATAGACCTCAAAAGAGCAGTGCATGCAAGACGGACCAAGAATCTTACAGAACTAGAAGACTTTTGCAAGGAAGAATGGGCGAAAATCCCCCAAACAAAAATTGAAATACACTTAGCTGGCTTCAAAAAACTTTTACAAGCTGTGATACTTGCCAGGGGGTGTTACTAAGTACTGACCATGCAGGGTGCCCAAACTTTTGCTTCGGGCCCTTTTCCTTTTTTGTTATTTTGAAACTGTAAAAGATTAATATAAAAAAGTAAAATTGCTTAAAATATTGCTTAGCTATTCACAGCAACAGAAATTTTGATCAGGGGTGCCCAAACTTTTGCATGCCACTATATGTCTTGTAAGAACACACCATTCAGCCATGCCCATGAGGAGGCCATGCCTCAAGTTGTGTGTGTTTTAACACCAATTGGGCAAATCTTACCCTGCGACTCATAAGCCAGGGCAACTGCATCTACAATCCAGTGAGAAAGTCTTTGCCTGGAGACGGACATTCCTTTCGTGTGTCCTCCATAGCATACAAAGAGCTGATCAGACCGTATGAACTGGCGTGTACGCTCCAACGGATGCGTGTTGTGCCCAACAGTCTGATGGCAGGATGTGCCTCTCACACAAGGAACACTTAGGGAATGACATCTTAAGAAAGACGTGAACACGTAAGTGACTCAGAGCTCGTAAGTGAGATATATAAATAAATATATATTTATATTTATATCACACAATATACATACAATTGCTTTGTAAGGATACACAAACCCTGCCGAAACGCTGCGGGGAATCAGGATGCTGAGGCCTGTTCACCAGCGAAGCGTCAAGCGGCGAGGTGGTGTGATGTTTGCCAGAGCACTGCAGGAGAGCGGAAAATCTTCCAGCGAAGATTCCGCCCGCTAACTCGTATATATCGACGGCGAAGGTAGAGGGCTTCTAGACAAGAGATGATTGCTGTCTTGAAGGAAGAAATTCTGAGGAAATGGTGTTAGTGCACCTGTTTTTATAGCGGGCAGTTTCACGCCAAAACAGTCCTGGTCACAATTCACTTGCATTGTATGGACAAACAGAGCTGAAAAAATCTTCTAAAAATCTTTGTTTGAGTTCTACAGAAGAAAGAGAGCCAGACACATCTGAGATGATAAAGTAGGGTGAGGGTGAGTAAATAATTAGAAATGTTAAATTTTTGGATGAAATGTCCCTTTAAAAAGGAAACTGTATTGTTGTTTGTGTCTTTTGAATTTTTTAAGGAGAGCAGAGGCTGAAAAATAATCCTCACAAACAGATATCAACAGATTTGCTGAGGTCTGTAATTTTGTCATTAAAGGAAAAAGTGCCGTAATCTGTTATTTCACTTACTACTTTCAACTTTCAAGAAATGTTTTTTTTAGTTATGATTAAAAACTACTTTAGCAATAAAAAAAAAAACAAGCATGTGAAAAAAGGCTGAACTTCTTGTCATTACTCAGGGAGTGAAATGTAATAATAAATCCATTTGCTCTTGCTCTCCTTACTAAAGATGCTATGTTTTTGTATACAAGACCCACTGTTCACTATCAACCAAGCCGAGCCGGCAGATTTTTATGTTAGATCACAAAAAGACAGACAATGACAAACCGGTTCTGCCAGGCACCTGGCAACTTGGGCATTTCAAGAAAGTCACATGATTTAACAAAACCAATTGTGCATCATCACTGGCATGCAAAATTCAGCAAACACTTAACTCATTCATATCCTTTCCTTTTCTCATGGCTTGTTTGTGGCAGGAATGATGAACACTCAGCCCAAAACCTACCATTTTAGAGTATCTTTGTGTAAAGTGAGAAAATGGCTGCCTTTTACCCATTCCTTGTGTGGTGCATTGATAACACTATGTAACTAGTAAGTGTTATTTCCTAATTGCTTATGCCTCAAAAGTATAGAAAATGACTATTATTCCCCACAAACTTTGCTTTTGTGACCAGGACAGTGATATTTTGAAATTTACCTATTTTCAATGAGAAAACAGGCAAATGTCTTTTCATTCATATAAAGTCCAAAAAAAACAAAAAACATATGAATACAAATTAACATGTATTTATACTAAAGTAATACAAAAATGACTACAAAAGATTTAGAAGTGAGTAGTTTTTCGAGATTTACGATTATACTGTGTAACACTTCTCAGTGGAAGGAGGAGGCGAGAAGCAGATTTCCTGGTTCAGGTAAGCGTTTTATTCTCCTTACTGCAGCAAATGCACTCGTTCTGGGCTCTTACACTGTTCAATGACTAACTCTAAAAATATACAAACTACTTCACAAAATAAACTCTTGAAATAATAAACTCTTGGCTTCACAATTGGCTCTCTGGTGCCCAGGCTCTCTCTCTCTCGTCTACCTGCTGTGTGGCTCTATTTATGCCACTCTCCCCGTGCTCACTGAAATTAGAGACAGGTGTTAGACATAATTTAACTCAGGTGTAAGCGCCCTTACCGCTTTCTCTCTCGCCGGAGAGATGCTTGACCACGCCCCCACTGCCATATACTGTAAATCACTTTCACGAATCAGCCCCCAAATGTAGTCTCCCATCATGTTCTCGTTATACTCTCCTTGGTAGCAGTGTTCAAAGTCCAGTATATCCTGATGGAAGTGCTCGCCTTGCTCCTCCGAGTACGCTCCCATGTTCTCCTTGAATTTATCAAGATGAGCATCAAGGATATGGACTTTGAGGGACATCCTACAGCCCATTGTGCCATAGTTCTTCACCAGAGTCTCAACCAGCTCCACATAGTTTTCGGCCTTGTGATTGCCCAGGAAGCCCCAAACCACTGCGACAAAGCTGTTCCAAGCCACTTTCTCCTTACTAGTGAGCTTCTTGGGGAATTCATTGCACTCCTGGATCTTCTTTATCTGTGGTCTGATGAAGACACCGGCTTTGACCTTTGCCTCAGACAGCTTAGGGAAGAAGTATTGAAGGTACTTGAAGTCTGCCGACTCCTTATCTAGAGCTCTGACAAATTGTTTTATAAGGCCCAATTTGATGTGCAGTGGTGGCATCAGCACCTTCCGGGGGTCCACCAGTGGCTCCCACTTGATATTGTTCCTCCCCACAGAGAACTTGGTCCACTGTGGCCAGTCCCACACTGTGGTAGTGCACCTTGTTGTCCCTGCTGTCCCAAATGCAAAGATAGCAGGGAAACTTGGTAAAACCGCCTTGGAGACCCATCAGGAATGCCACCATTTTGAAGTCTCCTATGACCTTCCAGCCGTACTCATCATACTTCAAGGCATCCAGCAAGGTCTTGATATGTATCCACTTAGGCAGCTGGAACTAAACTGAACTGGTGGGCTTAAGACCCCTGTATTTATACTATTATTTATATTACTGGAAAGTCTAGAAAGTTCTAGAAGTTACTCCAAGTTTACTCAGCACTGAATCTATCTGGAATGTTCTGGAAAATAGGTTTATTTCGAAATATCACTGTCCTGGTCACAAAAGCCAAGTTTGTGGGGAATAATAGCCATTTTCTATACTTTTGAGGCATAAGCAATAGGAAATAACACTTTCTACCCAGGAACCAAAAACAAAAAACATTTGTTACACGGTGATATCTTTGCTTTTGCTTGATTTTTATGCTGTAAGGTAGTATAGCTTCAATTTCAACTTTAACATTTCACTTGAAAGCTTGTTAGGTACCAAAATCTACTGAAAGAATAATATTTTGTAACTGCTACTCAATGTAATTTCAATCTAGGCCACTGTGCAACAACATGCTTTCACTGTATAGCAAAATAGAAATGCATATATACCATGCAGGTATATAAGCACATGTATATAAAATGTATATAATGTGTATATAAGATGCAGCCACCAATGGTGGCAACCATTTTGAGGCTGGTAGACTGCTGACAGCATTATAAAATGGAGACTAGATCTTCGGCATATCGGTTCCGCTGGCATTGGATGGTACAACATGACATGAATCAGGTGCAATCAGGCACCAAGCCAAACATGCAAATATATAACCAGGCAAAACAACAAAGGGACTTGCCAGCAAAACAGAGCTGGCTTGTTTGATTGTTGCTACATAGCCCAAACCCAAACTTTATACTGCCATAAAGCCATGGGTAAAAATGATTTGTGTGCATCAAAATGACCTATTTTTCATTAGCGAATTGGTCTGAATCTATTTCATTCAGGACCACTTCCATCAAATGAATACTTGACTTAAATGCTTGAATTAATACTTTTACTTATAGACAGTTAAAGCAATCTGTTGGTGTTGGCGGTATGGTTCTGTTCTGGCAAACTTTCCGTCCATCTATGCAGCTATGCATGGACAGAGCAGGGAGGGCAGCAAATAATTCAATCAAGTCAATAAATCAATCAACAGCATTTGTGGCATAATGTTGATTACCACACAAATTTATTTTGTCTTGTCCCTCCTTTTCTTAAACCAGCAAACTAGTTTACAGTGAAGCACTCACAGTGGATGTGAATGGGTCCAGTCTGTAAACGTTAAAATGCTCACTGTTTTAAAAGTATAGCATCAAAACATAAACAATATGTGTGTAATCATGATTTTAGTGTGATAAAATTGCTTACTAACCTTTTCTGTGTAAAGTTACAGTATATACAATTTAACAACTTAGTTGCCTTGACAACGTAACTCCAAAAACCATCAAACCCTAAAACGACCGTAAAAACAATGATTTAAATAAATTTACAGTTAAAATTATACACAAGTTTAACAAGTATTTTTTTTTTTTAAGTACTTTTATAAAATTATAAGCTTCACATTTCTGTCTTTTTAAAAAATTAGCCCCATTCACTTCCATTGTGAGTGCATCACTATAAAGGTTTTTTTTATTTTATTTATTTTTTTATAGAAAAGGACTAGTCGAAATACATTTTTGGGGTAATCTACAATATGCCACAAATGCTGTCGATTGGGCTTAATTTGCATTGAACCAGGAATACTCCTTTAGGGTCATAAAAAATTTAGATTTATGGAGCATTGTTGGTTTTGATAAACAATATGAAATAAAGTCAGTATGAAAGAAGAGTGAGGATTTTTCAAATAAAGAAAGAGCTTAAGTCTGGTTTCTGTTCTTCAGAATTTGAATTATTAAATGTTTTAGTAAATAGTCAATTATTATTACTATATAAATATTTTTTTATTATTACAAACACTTTATAAATATCATTAAATGACATTTACATGTATTCATTTAAATGAGCGTGTTTTGCATTGACACATTTTATAATATTGTCTGTAAAAGTAGGGTAACTAAAACAGGAACATGAGAGCATTGTTGTCCTGCAATATTCATTTCACAATCAATGGGGCTTGGCAGATCATCAGACTTCTGATGACAAGATGACTGACAATGAGTTAACCAAATAAAGTGCCAAATTAACATGACCGGCAACTTGGACATTTAAAAAAAGTCACATGGTTTCTCTTTACCAATTGTGCACCACTGAAAATGCTAGCATGCTAAGATGCATTCTGCAATAACTCTAAGCCACAACATTTCTGTGTTACAGATTCATAACAACCCACTACATAACAGTGCACACTGCCATTCCATGTTGAGATTGATTGTGTTTTGCAACATTATACCTAATCATTTCTCTTTTTAAGGCATGGGACAGTCTATAAAAGCCCCAAAACAAGGGTAAAACATATCTTCTTTTTACTTGAAAGCGAAACCTGAATTGACCCTTTTGAGCAGTACATTTCCATGACTTGCTATATCATTTGTGATTAATGGGTGAGGATTTAATAAGATCATTTCTAGAGTTTGCACTCACAAAGAGCAATTTATCGCCAATGAAATGTTTTAGAGCTAAGTATTACCAGAAATATGTATGTTCACTATTTAAGATGACTATTTAAGGTTTTATAATTTTCATGACTTTTCCAGACCTGGAATTCATTGTTTTAAATTCCTTGATATTTTCAGGTTTTTCAGGGGAACTGAACCCTGGTCATCACACTAAAATATGAAATCTTACTGTGTTAGTTTGGAAAAGCACACATAGTAAAATCTGACACAAGCAGGTTAAACAGAATATCAGTGATCCTGATATTTATTCACAATCATTTATTACAACTTTGCACAATTCAGAATTCAGCAATCACATTTTTACACTATCGTTTTGAACTTTTTGTTGATACATAATTTTGTCTGATTATCATCACTAGGGTTATTTTTATGTACAGGTGTACCGGTCTAAACACAGATCTCTAAGAAATTTATTGTGTAAAGTATTTACAAAAAATGTTTGCTTATTATGCACTAGTACAACATTTTGGCACAGACTTTTAGACTTTCTTCGTGATCGATTTTTGTTTTTCTTGGTTGACTGTGTTATCATCATTAAAGAGCCTCTCTCTCAGTTTATAGTAATTTCCCTTCCTATCCATTAGTTCTTCATGAGTGCCCTGCTCCACAACCTGCCCGCTGTCAATCAAAACTATCTGATCCGCCTTCTCAATGGTCTTCAGCCTATGAGCAATCACAAGCAGAGTCTGGGTGGGGCAACTGGCCAGGGCTTGCTGAACCTGTGGAAAAAATTATATATTTTGTTAGACATATTTTGATAGTTACACTTAAAGTCTGAAGGCACATGTACATATGTACATATTCGTGCCTGTATGTATACAAATAGTCATATTTTACCATTTGTTCACTTTCAGTGTCCAGGGAGCTGGTCACTTCATCCAGTATGAGGACCTGAGGTTGTCTGATCAGAGCTCTGGCGATGGCAATACGCTGTTTCTCACCTTGTGACAGCAGATTACCACGCTCTCCCACATCTGAGACACGAAACAGGATTTGGTGAATGTGTGTGTACTTGTTGGACTCATGGGACATTTTTCTTTGACTTTACATGCTTAAATCTATAAGCTTAAACATGCTTTTACATGCTTTACATGCTTAAAGCTTCCCTTCTATAATATATGGAGTAAATTAAAATTTAAAAAGAAAACAGTAAAAATGGAAACTATCAGTAATGTTAAAATTAATTAAATTCTGTTTTTTATAAATCCATGCTGAAAAGACCAGCTTAGACTTACCTGAATTTTCAGAGAAGCTAAAAAGCAGTTTACCTACCTGTATCATAGCCATTTTCCAGTTTGCTGATGAAGGCATGGGCGTTGACTTTACTGGCAGCTTCCTTTACTCTCTCCATTGAACAGCCCAGCAGACCATAGGTGATATTGTCCCGTATGGTACCAGAGAATAGTACAGGCTCCTGACCCACCATTGCTATCTGAAACAGATATTATTCAGATGTTATTTTGTACAGTCCT